>NW_027103750.1:19485-49728 GCF_902728285.1 Clytia hemisphaerica | reverse complement strand
TCTTCAAATTGATCCTCACCATTTTTGCTAAAAAGTCAAAATGTTGTTTTTCAATCTCAAGTTGGGCTAAAAAAATAAAGTAATGAAAAAATAAGCGCTAAAGGTATATCCAACAACCGACATACACAATTTGACAGTAAAAAGCCACAAAATTGTGGATAATATTGTCTCGCAATACTGACACCTGTAATTTTAAGTCCCCATGAAATCTTAAAATTGTGCAGTACTAGAGCCCCAACAACCACAAAATTTAAACCCTCATTGAAGTATTTCAATCAGGTTTTGATCCACTTGGAAAAGACTTTATTTCTGAGAGACATACACCTGCTGTCATTGTTATTGTTAGGATCAGTTCTGTAATAACTTTTACTGATGATTATCCTACAATCGTCTTGTTCGTCACTACAAAGATACAAGCGAATGAAAAAAGATACCACAACTTTCATTAAAGCAAGAATAACATTACTTCATTGTTTTGATTTCAACAATGTTAAATAAGAATTGGAATGAATTGTCTTCGATTTCAATAAACCGTATACAGTTGAATCTCGCTAATTTGAGCTTGAAGGGGACATATAATTTGTTTGAATAACAGAGAGATTTTGAATTATTTCATGAGGGTTTCACCATGATGGGGACTGAGAATATGTTTGAGTTATAAAGAGATAGAATAACAGAAACTCGAATTAGCATGTTCAGTAACCCTGTCTTCATGAAACAGTGTCGCTAATAAAACTGACATAGCATTATTTTTGAAGAATAATAAATAGGTAATAGATAGTATTGGACACAACAAGACAACAGCAGCAACAAATCTGACATACCTAGAGTCATTGAATTGTTGTTCCTCGTCGTATGAGAACTAAAAAATAAATAACATTGTAATTTTAAGAACAAGTAGCATTATGTTCAGTTATGTTGAACAGTGAAAGAGAAAGTTGTTTATCATTCTCTAACATGTTTCAGACTTTGGTCTGATATCAGGGGTAATGTTCTTTCTAATTTTGCGGAAACTAATTTTAGTGTTACTTAATTTTCGTGGGTAAGGGTATGAAATTGGCATCATTTTGCGGAACTAATTTTAGCGATAGACACCAAATATTTGCCTAAATTCTTTCATTTCTTAGGGGTTTTCAAGGATTTCTAATGCATATCGTGGAACTCATTTTCACTGTAGACACCCAAAACGCCAAAATTAGTTCCCTTAAGGTAGTAAAGACTATTAATCAAGTCACCAAGAGGATTTAATAGTTTAAAAACTTTGATTTAATTAATCCACTTGATGTAATCGGTTAACTTCTGTGTTCTTAAAAAATTGGTAAAATCAAAAGGAAACTAAACAAAAAATGAACTTACTGTATGAGCTAATGGATTGCTCATATATGGTAAAATCAATTTAGCCGCAGCAGGTGGGCATTCAACATTTGGAAATAACTCTGTCCATTCTGGTGAATGTCGTTCATTGTCGTGTTCATAAATAATAAATTAGGTTTGCGGTATTCCGATTGACTTTGCTGAAGTGCAGATTATGTTGAAGTCTTCCCCATTGTTTACAATATAATAATTGAAATACTTCCCAAGTGCTGATTTATCCACATATTTACATAATGGACCAATGGGTACCTTTGAAAGCTATGAAGAACATAAAAAAAATACAATTTAGATTACAAATTTTGCAACCAATAATTGTTACTAACAGTCATCTCAAAAGAAAAATCTTTCACTTAGCGCCCACATGTCATATATTAAAGAAAGCAAAACTTGTGGTACCCCTCTGATTCAAAATGTGACCTTTTAATTTTAAGTTAAGGTGAGTCCAATTTAATTTGTTGTTCTACGGGCCCGACCGACCCTTTTATTGCTTAAATCAAAAAAATATAATATCAAATTTCCACTACATATATTTGTACACACTAGTTATTTGTAAGAATCAAACTTGAATAAGGCTGAAAATTAATTCAAGAAAATGAAAAATCATAAAAAGCATTCCATACACTAAAATTTTATTATGATCATCTTCAAAGATAAAAAACAAAGCAAATCAATTTGTGTATCTGTGTGGTTGGTACTTTACAGACCAGTATTTTAACCGAAATAAACGTGTTTTTTTTATAAGGAACACGTTTATAAGGAACTCGAGGCTGAAAATGGTCCAAAAAATAAGGAATTGTTAAGGAACTGCTCAGGCTGAGAATAAGAAAACAAGTTTTAAGGAACAGTAAAAGATGGTTATCCAAACTAAGCAGCTATATAAATAAGGAACTCGATAAGGAACTTTGAGGCTGAAATTCTCTGTAAAAATAAGGAACTCAAGGCCCAGAGCAAAGTTAGGGTTCCTTACAAAAAAAAAACGTGTAACCAAACCAAATAGCCAAAGCTGAAATTTTGCCAGCAAGTTTGTATTGACAACGTTTACAGTAACTCTGGTGAAAATTTCAAGTCAATAGCACTACGTTTCATGTATTTTACAGACCAGTTAGGAAACTCTCAAATTTTCATGTTTTGGTCTTATTCAAACTAATAATTTGGGTCGATATTAACCAAAGTTTTTCATCGAAAACCCCCAGAATGATAAAATTGTCATTTTCAGTCTGATCTGTATATAAAGTACACAAATATGGTGGTTGGTGGTGAAAAGTGTTACCCCATGCCGCGAAATCTTGTCCAGGGAACCTCTCAAACAAAATTTGTCTGCAAAGGTCTGTAAAATTTTTCATCAAAAACGACCAGAATTATAAAATTTTCAAATTCAGTCTGGCCTGTAAAGTACACAAATATGGTGGTTGGTAAAAATTTGACCGCATGCCTCGTAACTTTTCAATTTTCCCTCCCAAGACGCCAAGTTGGTGGAACCACCCACGCTAGTTCCTTGTATGGAAAATGTTCTGAGGCCCCTCCCAAGCAGAAAGGAAGGGGTGGGAGAAGATATGAAAATATCATGAATCATTAAAATAACATTTTTTCCCACCAATCGACCCTGCCTCCTCCAACTCCTACTCCTGTCGGTTAGCCACAGTGTGGCAGTGATGACATAATCAGCTAGAGTAAAATAATAAATAATAAAGTTTTTGCAATTTGATTGCTAGAAATCAAAAAATCTGTCTGCATTTTCGAGACATTGCAGAAGCTTTGAGCAGCTAATAAATCAGTGCTAGTGTTACTTTTCCTTAACAGCGTGTAAAATTACGTCCATGTCTGTGACATCACCAGATATTATTCTTTTTCTTTGAAGCGCCATGTTGGCGTCTGACCAACGTGGGTGGCAAGATGCAAAAGGGCGTCGAGAATGTTCTCGTGGATTAATTCATAATGGCTCAAATTCTCGGCGTCCGTAATTTTAGCGAAACCAAGTTCGGTTGCCGTATTCTTCGTATAAGACCCGGTTTGCATTCAGTTACAGTCGCTTCACACTCGATAACATTCAGTTAACATTTGTTTATGGCCGGTTCACACTCGCTTCTAGTCGGTTCACACCCACTTCTACTCGGTTCACACTCGCTTCTAGTCGGTTCACACTCACTTCTACTCGGTTCACACTCGCTTCTAGCCGTTTCTATATCTTTAACGTTATAGAGTTTACGCTTCAAAGTACGATAAAAGAAGAAGTTTTAACTTTTTTACCACCAAAGTTTCAGATTTTGCTAATTTTAACATGCTGAATATTTTTAAAGGTAATTTCGAGCCGTTTTGAGCTATTTTACAGTAGGTAGTAAGTAGTAGGTAGTAAGCATTAAGTAATAGGTAGTAGGCGTTTTGTACTTGCCGAATAGACAAACAATAAATATAAATCTACAAATTTTAGCGTAGAGAAAACTGGTAAGTGAATTTAAAGAAAGTTGAGAAATAAATGGAGTGCGGATAGATGAAGACCAAAGTCTGGCATCAGGTGTGGCCTTGAGTAAGCTTGCCCTGCTACTCTAGAGCCACCCGTCATCTAACAAAAGGTTAGAAAGTGTTGATCAAGCACAATCTAGAAAAGCTTCTTTCCTTGACATTTAACTCACTATCTCTAACATTTGATATTAACAACCAGCTAATCCATACAGATGAATATGATGCTTACATAAAACTAACTCCTAATCTATTCCTTGAAAACAACTTAAACACGTCTGACGAACAAAATGAAGGAAATGTGAACTTTGCCTACTATCACCTCAACAAGCTTCTACAAACACTCCAAAACAAACCAGATGGTAAGTTAACTCTATTCCATACTAATATCAGATCAGTTAATAAAAACATTGATGAACTCTACTGTCTCATTAAGCTAACAGGTACTTTTGACATCATTGGTTTGAGTGAGCTTTGGGAACCTGAAACTAACAAGCATGAAAGAATTTACTCCTTACCTGGCTACCATGATTTAGAACACCTACAAGGAAGAACTCAAAACTCAGGTTGTGGAATATTTATCAAAGACTCCATACGATACAAGGTAAGAGATGACTTGAATTGCTCATTCTACTCTGACAAAGAAGAATTTCAGCTTTTATTTGTAGAATTATTTCTCGATTCTGAAAACCTAGTAATTTGTACTCTTTACAGGCATCCTAAAGGAGACTTTTCTGAATTTCAAAAAGAACTTGTGAAATCTATTAAAAGGGTCTCCAAACAAAATAAAAAAATTGCTGTAATGGGAGACTTCAACATTGATCTCCTAAACAGCAATAATCATTCTAACACTGAAGACTTTTTAAACATTATGCTAGAAAATCTGATGATGCCTAACATTGTCGGACCTACAAGAATCAATGACAAAGGTAAGTACACTCTCATCGATAATATCTTCTTCAATGACTTTGACAGCATCGATTGTAGTGGGAATCTTCTGTGTCCCATCACTGATCATCTACCAAACTTTCTCAGAATCAACATCGATAATAATAACTATTGCAACCAAACACTACTCAGAAGGGACTTTTCAAACTACAACGTACAGCAATTGATATTGGAGGTTCATAACATAAACCTAATCACCAAAATAACAAACTGTGAGGACGTTAACGACAAATACAACCAATTTCATGAACATCTCTTCAGAGTCATTGATAAATATGCACCTTTGAAAGAAATTAAACCGAAAAATAACTACGATCTGAAGCCATGGATAAATGACAATATAATTTCTATGATAAAAACTAAACATATTCTCTCCTACAAACACTCCAAAAGTAAAGATCCGGAACACAAGAAAGTCGTAATATCCTCAGGAAAAAGATCAACCATGAATTCGCAGGAGCAAATACAATACTTTAAATCATTCTTCGAAAGAAACAAAAACAACATCAAACGTCATTGGGATGCTATCAATTTAATTCTACATAGAAAGAAAAGGTCAATAACACCAACATCTGTTCTAAAAAATGGGATACTTATTACACAGCCAGCAGAAATCAGTGAAATCTTCAACAAATACTATGTGAATGTAGCACCAGAACTCGTTAAAAACTACCTAAGAAAAATTTCTCATTTCTCTGAATATTTAAAAAGATGGATCAACCTCTAAACAGTTTTCCTTCTGTTCTCAACAACAGAAGAAGAGGTAAGAAGCTAATTCAGTCTCTCCAGCACAAAAGCTATGACATCTACAACTTTCCGATTCGGCATCAATCAAAGACCTGAAATGAAATATCATTACCCCCTTTCTAATAAAATCAATTCCTTCTTTCAATGAAGGTGTTTTCCAGACAAGCTCAAATTGGCTAAGGTAATCCCTCTTCATAAAGGTGGAGATCAATCAATCCCAAAAAATTTTTCGACCAATTTCTATTCTTCCAATATCGACAAGCTTATTGAAAAGTTAATGCATAAGCGCTTAACTCTTTTCTTAAAAAACCACAAAATATTTAATAATTCACAGTATGGCTTTCAGAAAAACAAATCTACATCCATGGCTATACTGGATCGCAATGGAAAAGTATCTCTGCTCTCACTAAAAATAGAAATCTTGTTGTATTTTCCTCGACCTAGCAAAAGCGTTTGACACAGTCAGTCATGAGATTCTCCTTCAAAAACTTAAATACTATGGTGTGAGAGGAGTTACAAACGATTGGTCTGTTCCTATCTCAGTAACAGGAAGCAATGTGTCAAAATTTCAAATTCCTTATCAAACCCATTAACTATAAACTGTGGTGTACCCCAGGGATCAATCCTTGGCCCCCTTCTGTTCATCATATATATCAATGACATTTTAAAATCCTCTAAAACTTTTGAATTCGTCCAGTTTCGCTGATGACCTGTCTTTTCTTAAAGAAAAGGATAAGAAATCACTTACAGACACTCACAACACGAACTCTCGAAAATAAGTGACTGGCTTGTGTCAAACGAACTTAGTTTAAATGTTGCTAAATCAAACTTTCTCTATTTTAGTCCTATCAAAGCTGACGAACCACCATCATTGAAGTTACAAGGGATCGAAATTGAATGTAAAGAAGTGGTGAAGTACCTTGGTATCCTCATTGACAATAAACTAAACTGGTCTCACCAGACCAAAGCTGTAAAGCTCAAGGTATCAAGAGGTATTGGTTTATTACATTCAACCAAGTTCTTAATTCCAAATTCTCTCATTTCTAATCTTTATTTTAGTTTCATCCAGTCGCATCTTTCATATGGAATATCAGACTGGGGTTCACCTCTCACCTGCATGTCAGACTTAATCAAATTTCAGATAAAGCTATAAATCTTGTCCATAAATTAACTAAAGCCAATTTCCTGCACATTAACCAACTTTACCAGCTTGAATGTTGTAAATTAATTTTTAACGAAAAACATAAACTTCTCCCACCTAATTTATCTAAAATCTTTGACCTTGCTAATCAAATCCATGAGCAGGGCACTCGACAAGCTGCTCTTGGTGGCATGCATATTCACCATCTTAATCGTTACTTTCCTATCAAAGCTCTCTCCTGCAGATTTTGGAACACACATTGTCTTGACACTTTTGACATCGAACAATCCAAATCAGTCTTCACTGATAATCTCAAAAAAAAACTCTTGAGCCCATTGAAGGACCTTACATTTTTTAAATTCTCAGCTAGGTACTTATTCACGTTTTAATCTCTTTGTTGAATAATGTCTTTACATCTTTCTTACTCTCTTATTTGGAGTATTTGTGTTGTTTGCTATCATTTTGACATAATTTGATTTTTTGTTTGTTTGTTTTGTTTTTTTGTTTGTTTGTTTTTTTTCTTTTTTTCTATTATTTTATCATTTTCTGATATAAATTTTTTCCTTAGATTTTAACTCTTTTATTTCTGTTAACATTTACCGTTCCATATTTTGTATTTTCATTTTCGTGGAACCAATATTTTGATCTTTAATCATTTATTTTTCTTGCAAAGTGTACATAGCACGAGAGCCACCAATGGTTAAAAACTTATGTACATAGTTTCTTTCTTTATGTTATTCAATTTGAAATAAACCTAACCTAACCTTTTTAATCATTCCGAAACAGAGGGAGGGTAATTTAGCAAAAAGTTAAAGGGAATTTAAATAGTGGTATGTAAAAGAAAAACCTAATCCAAATGAAGATAGAAGAAAAGTAATAGTGGAGAAACAATGAATTGCAAAAAACTTTTTTGATAAACACACTTCCGTACAATCATTTACACAAGTTCATCAAAATACATACAAAATGGGGACAAATACAAAAGCAAACACATCAAATAAATTAAAAAAAGATACAAACACAAAACAAAATCCGAAGTCCCAGACTTGTGACTGGCATAGTGACTTTCCACGTGTTTACAGTAAAAATTACCAATGTCTTTTTGTGACTATCATGTAACAACTAAGATGATTTTTAAATGCAGTACATGTTTTTCTTTTTATAAGCATAAAGTTTATAAGCATACTGAGACCTGGATTTGGTGAAAAAATAAGCATATCATAAGCATATCATTAAGCTTTGGTCATTTGTCATGGGCTTGCTATTTTGCACTCAATTTGGTGACAAAAAAATCTACAGAAAAAATCTATCTATTTTTTCGGAAAGATAAGCATATCACAAGCATAATTTGAGCTTGATTCCAATTTATAGCTAAGCATAACTGAGCCTATTTTCCAAAAAAAAACGTATGCTTATAAAAAAACATGTATGCCACCAAAAGAATACTAAGAAATTCAATGTTAATCAATCTGACATGATCTTGATTTAAAAGTCCATTTTTCAATTCAGTCGGTGATCTTTTAAAGGAAAGTCTCCTGCATTTTTTATTGTTATCAAAAGTAGCCATGCAAGGTTGAACCCATCTTCACATAAGGTTTTGGTATGATATGGATGAGGGTTGACACCATAAAACTTGTGTATTAATGGCAAAAGACATATCACAAGCAGCTCCAAACACGGTTGCCAAAATTTTTCATTAAAATGCTCCTCACTAAACTAAAGATGTGATATGAGCATGATGATGATGATGATGATAACGATATGATGATAACGATGGTCAACAATCAACCTAAAAATCAAAAAGACATAAAAATTAATTGTAATATCTGTAATATGAGGGAGTGGGATGAGGGTGCCATACCATAGAAAAGTGACACCCCCCCCACTCTTATTTTTCTAAACAGATAAATCAGGTAGGTATTTCTTTAATTTCTGTCAATTTCTCATGCTTGCTATGCATTTTTGCCATCTCAAAAATCAGCAAATCAGTCTCGAAATCAGTTTTTTAGTGGCTGACATTAAGACATTAAGAAGAGCACATGCTGGGGGAATATCGCACTCCCAGACCACTTACTTACTGTCATTTTCTGCAGAACCTGTCCACGTCAACGTCCAGATCTAGCAGGACATTTAAGTGTGACCCCCATGATAAATACAACCATATTGGACCATGCAACTTGCTATCCAGACTTAGTCTTCTAAAGAAATAAACATAAGCTAGACAATGAGATAATGTTGACTACAGGACTCGATGCTCGAGTGCCATGTTTGGACGCAGGAACTCTAGGCGGCAAAAGTTTTGAAACGAGAGATAAAAATTCTCAAGCGACCGGATGTAGTACCGGTTTTTTCAGGTTTTCTCTTTCGGTTTTTTGTGTAATTCCGCATATCGCTCCGCCGAAAAATGTCCTTTTCCTAATGATATCCCGATTTCCCCGATTTTTAATTAGACTCTCTCAAAATTTGAAAAAAAAAACTAGAAACGTTTAGAATTTGGCTTAGAGAAATAATATATGGACTTTGGGAGGATTTTGTTGCAAATAGACGGTTCTGTTTGATCAGGAAGGGACTTTTTTTCCCCGATTTTCCCCGATTTCTCAAACTTCAAACACATTTATCTCATGATCCATTAATCGAAAATATAATATCTTATACATTTCTGGAATCCACATTTCACGATCTATAATAATATATCAAAGTTATCTTCAGATACCAAAATTGGATTTTTGTGAAAATTTCCTGAAAGCCCTCGGGGTTTGCAAAGGTGCAAGAGCATATTGATACTCTTCGGAAAATTTTCTGAAATTATCTTCTTGGAGTACAACATTCCTATTTGCTGCAGTATATCAACGCTTACATCCTAAATATTTGTTATGTATAAATGCTGACATGACATACGTCATTTGCGCTCAGCGATGCCTGAACCCTTATTTATTTAATCAGTTATTGTATTGTACGTTACAGAAACGTTCTGTTTATAAATCAGCAAGTAGAAAAACTACATAGCAGGGTTTTAATCATAAAGATAAAAGAGTTACTTTTGCTTACTGTCAGTGAACCAAAACAGAAAAAAATGGGCTGCATAATACCACCCCCTTCTCACAGACCCAGACCCGGTAGGATTTCTTCAGCCAATGGGGGTAACAACAACGGACAAAAACTCAATGGGGGTTGGTATTCCCATACTTTTTTGACCAGAGATCTAAATTAAGAAAATTCAGTGGGGATAGGAAAAGTAGTATAGTTACTTGCAGAGATGATTGGCGGTTTGTTTGGTTATTTTCGCAGTGGGGACAAAAAATAAAGTATATAATTTTCCACCCGGGGACGATATTTTGGCCAATTATTCCAGTAGTGGGTCTGTGACAAGGGGTGTACAATAATCCTCCTTTTGTGAGATACGAAAAATAAAAATACTTACGTAAAATCATTTTCATTGATACATTTTGAAGAAGTGGGTATATCCCTTGTGTTTGTTTGCTATCATCCGTCTAGTATATCATTTTGAGAATGACATTTTACGAGTTTTCATTATCAAAAAAACTTTTGGTTGTCATTTGTCAGCTATTGAAAAGTAGCCCGCTTCATATTACTTTTACGCGTTGATAGAAATCATTAACGATTATTATCCAAATGAAAATGGGTCGTTTCTTTGATGCTAGTAAACGTTTTGGTCCTAGTATTTTGACTTTGGGAAGTTCTTAAAAATACTTCACCATTGAGGCCTTGACAGAGTTCGATTGGGACTTAATTTAACGAATGATACCCATACCCACAAAATTTCATCTCATTGAATAAGAGATCATCAAGTCTTAAGAGGCCTTCTAAAAGTACCCTCTGTACGTCCAGTAAAGGCTTTCGAGAGTGAAAAGAATTATACATAATTTCTTTCTTCTCCGAAGAGTCATTCGCAAATGACACTATAATAATAATCAAATAGCACGAGCAGAAAAGGAGATTAATAATCATAGTAACAGTCATGACATGTTAAAAGATATCTTTAATTGGATAAACAGCATTCATTGTAAACATGAGCTAAGTACAAATAAAATGAAACAATATTACAACTAATAAATGACTACTCTCTGGTACCTAATAGCCGTCCCCCGCTAATTAATTTTTGAGAAAAATTTTTTAAAAGTTTCCCTGTTATTATTCTGCTGTATTAGCCTCCTTTTCAAAAAATTTCCGCCCAGGACATTTTTATTCCAACCCCCTCGCTTATGAAGTTTTGAGATTTTTTCCACCCCCCCCCTGCTTATTCCAACCCCCATTCATAACTTTCAGAAAAAAAAGAGATGATTTAAGATGAATTCTTGATATGCGTAACTCAAAATTACGTCAATTTTCATATCGGAAACACCCAAAAAGCCGGAATTGGACAATTGACCCATGTGATGCTACTTTTAGAAACACACGAGTCAAATTTCGGTGTTTTCAGCTGTTTATGATATGGAAAGTGACGTAATCTTGACTTGCGCATCAACATTGTATGGTTGATTTCAAAAGAAGAAATTTTCTACAAAAATATTAATCGACACGATTTAGTTTTTTAGTCGAAATCAAACATAAGACAAGCCGCTCGTCCGACATAAGGTATAATAAATTAATTCTTTAGTTTTAAGTACCTTTACTTGAATATTTTCAGAATGAAATCAGCCTCGAAATATAATGTTTATCATGACAAAAATCTGTGATATATATAAAGTTTGAAAAATATAATATCGATAAAAATAAATTAATGTTGAATTGTTTAAATAAATGTTTTAAATTAACTGAGGCTTTCATTTGAAACAACTGTATCAAATGTTTCATCATTCTCTTTCAAGTCACTTATAACTAGCTCTTCTTCTTCTTCCTCTTCACTTTCATCAAATCCAATATCTTTTTCGGAGCTAAATCCGTCATCTTCATCGAGATTCTTTATTTCAAATTCATGTTCGTGGTTCGGATCAACAAACGGAAGAAATTCTTTAATTGCATTCTCAAATTCTATTCTTTAATAGTTCACTCCTTGTTCCTTCAACGACTTGAGTCCTTGTTTGGATTTCATCTGTCAATGGAAATGAAAAAAATGTTACCTTTCATACAGCCATATTGAAGTTCATTCAAAACCCTTTAAGAAAAGAAGTTTCAGGCCTTTTCTAAAAATGTTTTACATACTCCCTTGGTAAAAATAAGCTTTTAACACATTCCACGAACATTGAATTTTACACAACTTTAAAGAAAATGTAGAAAGTTTAAAGGAATTCTAACATTATTTAAGGATAAGTGCACCTTCGAAGTCAATTATGACATTGTTTGTCAAGAATTGACTTAAAACTCGATGCAATTTCTTCCTTCTATGTACATATTCTTCAAAATGTCCTATTTTACCCCTCCCTTTTTTATTTCTCTACAGCACGTTTCTCAGAAATCAGTGCTCTATCTTTAAAGAGATGTAGCTTTTAGAATTTTTGACCAAATTCAAAATGTCTTTCAGTGAGTAAGAGCATACATCAGGAAGTCAAAAAATATATTTTTTTATAAATAAGCTTCACAATATAAAGGGATGAATTATCACGATCTCCTGCCAGAGTAATAGCCCGACAATCAAGGTGGGTGGTTTTCAATTTCTGAAAAATCTATCTAAAAGGTACTTCAATGCTGCAATTTGAGGTATTTTAGGTAAAAAAAAGAGGGTAGCAACCAAAGTTTCGGAATCAATAAGCAGCTTTCAGCAAAAAATACTGAAAATCTTTAATAACCTAATGCCTGAAACCTTAATCGAAGTTGATTGTGAAAATATGTGTTGTTCTCCCATCAATAATGTCTATAGTATTTTAAAGGCAATCAACATTTACCAAGATGATTTACAATTCCATAACTCACTTCGCTTTCCTTCTTTAGAGTTGGTTAGAAAATTCTTTGGAAGCGACTTACCATAAGTATACTTTGATCTGAAGTATCTTCGTCTTCGTCAGCTACGGTAGTAATATCTAAAATCAAAAACAACGACGAGTTGTTAAATCACGGCAAAGATACAACAAAATCAAATTTTATTTCGAATATTCGTTATTTCTTATAATTTACAACAATCTTATGAGAAAAATCGTGTGGAAAGTTACAGCTGCAGTGTCTATAGACACCAAAGAAAATTCAGTAAAAAATTATAACCATTTCAGAATTTTTTTAGAATTACTAATTAGTGCATCATAATGTTCAAGAAAAGTCTACAATTTACCTATTTCTTTTGATTCTTGCATCATTCTTTTTATTTAATTTTGCATAAAATCGATGGTATTCCGCATCTCATGAACAATGATACCCTTCTCCTCCAAATAGCAATTTTTTTTTAGGTATTTCTCAACCAGAGTTCTGCGTTTGACAGCTGAAGTTATATGATGTTTTAATGTTTAGAATTTGTACAAATTTCAAAGATCTTGGATCTTAAACAGTCTTAAAACTTTTGATTTATCAGAGCATGTTACCATTTTCATTAAGATGTTAGATGAGAAAGATGCTAGGTACGTGGTAGGATTTTGAAATTACCTTCAGAGCAAGAACTATCATCTAACCAAGGTAGAACTCCGTGCTCTAACTGAACTTGCATTGACTTGTCTTCAGGTTTTCCAATCAAAAGAAGATAGTCATTGAACAACTCAGCTTCTGATTTCTTCAAGGCAGCCAGCTTCGTGCGTACGGTTCTCCGTTTCTTGCTAGTATCTAAGAAAATATTGCCTTCAAATTTTGAAATACTAAGAAATCTTACACAGTAGTAACAAACTTACTAAAAATCAGATTTAAACATAATTTGATTGGACTGATGATATAAACCATGATTGAATTGATGAAAACAAAAGGTAAAACATTAGAATTACCTTTCTGCCCAACTTTAGCATTTATTATAATTTTGTCAATCTTTGATTTTTCAATTGCCTTTTCAATTAATGGTAAAAAGATCATCTGAGAGACTGGTATGTGCATTCTAAAGAAGAAAGGTTTTAAGAAAAAATAAGATCTTTTTGAAACACTCTCTTTAAAAAATTAAAGAAAATACGCAAATGAATGAGAGGCATTTAAGAGAATCGAATGGCAGCTTCGCAATGAGCAAGCTTTCGAACTTTACCTTTAAATCTTTCACTTTAACCTCTTTGGCAATTTGTTCCAGCTCATTGATTTGTTCTTTTTTGTCAAATTCCAGCAAGCGATAAACTTTTCCAAAATCTATGGTTTTGGGGACTGACATTTTGCTGACTACCACATGAAAATCGGGAGGTAAATGGAGTTTTTCCACAAGGAGGCCAGCTTTTCTTCTTTTGTTGGTTGCCGGACGATTCTTTTCCTCAGACCTAGTAATGTTAAAAGCTTAAAACTTAGAAAACCTTAATCTTTCATGATTAACAAAATAATGTATTGTACATATACTATAGCTTATAGTAACTCAGGAATAAAACAGAATCAAAATAGTTTTGGTAGAAAACAAAAAAGGAAATGAATCATGTCTTGACCTATTTAGCATATGCAATACTACAACGACTTCAAAAATATTTTCGAAATTATGTAGTTTTCTTGCTTTTTCCATACAATTCATTCCTTGCAAGTCCCTGCAGCGAAACGGCTGTGGTCAGAAAACACTGCATTGGTGCATCTCATGAATTAACCTAAAAAGGATTCGTTGTTATTTCAAGCTCAAGCTTTACATACCCCTTGCTTCATTTTGAATCTCGTTCTTCCAACTCATAATGGTGTCCTCTGAATATTCAAGTGATAAATCACCGATTGAGCTCAAATGCTCCTCGTTCCAAAATCGAAAACAATAACTTTGAAAACAAATAATCCCTGAATAGAATTATTTTTTCTCATTTCCTTAATATTAATTGATACTTGGACGGACTATACCTTCCGATATCTTTTAGCTAAATCTGGCACGATCTTCTTGACTTTGACCTTATTCCAATGAAGAACGGCTTCGGTTAGGGTTTCTTCTCTTTCTGAAATTAATAAATGGACACAAACTAATGAACTATTATGAATCAGTTCTACTAATAAAATTTGAAAAACCCTATTTACTGTAGTGCTGTTCAGAGGAATTGTAACAATTTTAAAAAATTAATTACTTTCAGGTAATTGATATTTTGTGCTATTACCAAACCGAGATAGGTAGTTAAACAACTGCTCCGTTTCTTCTCCTGTTGAGCGTCCTGTTCCCTTTAACCATTCACCACTCCAGATAAGCTGAAATGAGTAAACATAATTGAAGATTTATGACGAATGAAAAGTCTAAATCTTTTTTTTCCTTTCCTGCGCTTTCCTTTTTTTCTTGAAGCCCTTTTTAAGGGTCATTCTTTTCACATATTTTACAGCGCAGTGGGCAAGAACTGATGGGTGATGGGTTTATCACTAAGACAGCATTATTAGTCAAAACGGGTTTAAATATATGCTGGAACCATTCAGAACTATTTCTTGCTATCTTACTATACTAAACGAATTTCATGTTTTTTTATGTCACGCTAAAATGGTAGACAAGGTGCGTTTTTGAGTGGTTTGTCAGGGGGGTTGATTTGAGTCCGAAAGCAGGATTACGTACACTCTTGGGACTAAAATCTCATTTGTTTTCCATCCATTATTTAGCGAGAAAATTAACACTATCTCCCGATAAATACCCCCGTCCAAAAAGAGATTTGGCATTCGAATCGAAGAAGCCCCTACAGTGAATTTCTAACGATATTAATTCTGACGTCAATTTTTCAAAATATATGTGACGTCATAAATTTTCGAATTTAAGGAGGCGTGGCACTTTCTAAAAATACTAACTAAAAATGAGTTTTCAAAGTCACGTACTAAATAAAAATGGCAAACCCGAGTTCTTCCGCCCAAAAAGTGCAGTTAAGGCTCGTAAAACCTCAAATTCGATTGAATTAAGGTTGGAAATCACCTACAAACTTCCTGAAGAAACTAATTCGAATTCGCCTTCGTGAAAATCAACGAAACCATCTTTATCATCCTAAAGGCATTTGATGCGCAAGCTAAACCGGCGTTTGCGAAGACGGGAACCGTCTAGTTTATTCTAAGATAATTTTGTCCTTTACCTGACAATCATGGGAATGTCCTTTTGCATGCATGATAGAAAGAGCAGGGCTGATCAATGTCTTGATTGATGGATCATCACGAGTCATGAAGGGCCACAACTTACACATTACATCAGCAAAACAGAAGTTGGTGCCTCTTGGAATCATAAATTCTTTGATGAGGAAATAGGGGTATCCGAATATTTCTCCTCTAAACATATTAATAGCTTTTTGGGCCAAGACATGTCTACAGGTGGCAACTTCCAAGCCAGATTCGTCTAGCTTAGCCATTTTCCTAGAAACATTCTGCGCTGCCGGCCATGTACCACCACAAATTGAATCGTTATTGTCCTGGTTAATGTAAATAATAATATCGATAGAACACAACATTATAAGATAGAAAAAGTTCAAGTTGATTATCAAAAAATTAAAGATTATCAATATTAAATCTCAAAGCTGAAAACCTAAAATAGATCTCTCCAAAATTTCATCAGTACCTTTTTTGTCTTATCTTTGTACAACTTTTCGACGAACTTGGACACGTTTTCGTTTGGAATAACAAATCTTCCGTTGTAAAAAGACTCTCGTTGTCTTCTAAAAAAATTAAAATTAGAAAATAAATGTAATTAAACTAAATTACATGTAATCTTAGTTAAATTTTAATCTGTGCTGGGGGTGTTTCCCTTTTTTCAGAAAATCAGGAACTTCCAGGTTCCACTATTTTAGGGAGTAGGTCCCCCTCTAGTTTAGAAAACAAGAATTTTCCAGGTTGGTATCAATACAAATTTAGGAGGGTGCCCCCTTTTTTTAAATAATAAGAATTTTTAAGTTGATATCTTCTACTTTCGAATCTCAAAGTTCGTTTTTTAGGCCTCCGGTTTGTATCCTAAGCCTAAGGGGGGAGTGCCTATCACCACAAACAGCACAAAGATCATTGGGAACTTCCCTTGCCTGCATAACTTTCCAAAGGTGCAACCTCATTTTGTCCCAGTCTTCTTGATAAGCTCTTGATCTATCGTGCCAGGACTTTTTTTTGCTTTTTAGATTTCACAAACTTTTTGAGTGTCTCAAACCAGCTGTTAATCTGATTTGCTGAAATTAAGGTTGTGAATAATAATATAATAATTGAATTTGAACTCTTAAAACAAATAAAAAAATCTTCAGATAGTTGAATAAAACGATAGAACAATCCTTTTCTTGCCATATTTCAGAAGAGGGTCACTACCCCAAAGCCTAAAGCAACAGTTTTACGCTACCTTTCCCTCAAAATTTTCCCACTGTTAAGGCATTATTCACTACCCATATTAAGTAAAAGGTTAGCAAATAACCCCTTGGTAGTAGTCATTTGATTTTATTTAATGTATTCCAGAAAAGAAGTTGGGACTTTAATCCAATATAAGGCTAAAAAAGTAGAATTTTACAGGAAGATGTGTACAGTACTGTTCAAAGAACTTTGTTGATATGCTAACATCCATTGAAAAACTCCCTTTTTTATGAGAAGTTCTCTTACCCCTCGTCTTTTTGCAATTTTCAGCATAAAAATTTATTAAAAATCTCTCTTTATAAATGGGGTGCAAACTATATTTGGGGTTAAGGTTTTGTTGATTTAACATTGCCTGATATCAACTATTGTGACATCAATTTGACTTTTTATCACTAAGAAGATATGTTATGGTGTAAGGTCAATCTTTCTATATTAGTGACATAACAATTGATTTTATATTTAGCCAAAAGAACATATCCCTATCTCCATCAAATCCTTTACTGCAAATCAAAAACTACACCAGAATAAGCATAGGTTTCAGCTTATACAAAAGAGATGCCATCGAATCTGAGCCCCCCTCCCTTAAATATGAAAATTGTATTTCTTCAACTTACTCATTGGTTCAACATTATCTTCAATATCGTTGGCATCATTCCCAGAGTCAGTGCCATCTAGTTGCTCCTCCATAAATTCATCTTGAAAGGATACTTCATTTGAAGGTTCTGGAAATGAAGTATTCAAAGATACAAGGAGGAATGAGATAATAATTTTGATGTGTAATAACAGTCAGTATAGTCTAGTTCTACATCTATTTATCATCATTGTGATTTGTCAGCTTCCATTATTAAGATGAAGATGATTTTAATCAAAAAAAATAAAATATGTTTCAACTCAAACCTGGGATTTTATTATTTGATTTTTTGTTTTCAGTGTTTAGTCTTTGTCTTTTTGGTTTGTAGATTCTTTCACCTAAGAAAAATCAAACTAATGTGTTTAGGTGATTCATGTCATTAGATATTTCAATCAGATAATCATTTTGAGATTAAATTAATTTTGGATTTGTAAACAAGACAAATCAAGGCAATAATGACACAAATAAATTAGGAGCTAAAATCACCAGTATTAAGTCTGTATATAAAAATTGACAATGGAAACAAATGATCTTGTTAATATGAGTTTAGAAGATGAGTTTTTGTGCTTGTTTAAATGATATTTGCAAGTAATTTTATCACATAAAAATTTTGCAGAAAAGATTTCGAGAAATGAAAAAAGAAGAAGAAATATCAACTTTTGGTAAAATTATGGTAAAACATATGGTATGTTCAGAACAATGAATCTTCAATCTTAGAAAATTCTCACTGGGTAAAAGTTTCTAAATATACAGCTCAATATCGACAACTGATCATTGGAGTACAAAAAAACATCCAATAACAACAAAAAGCAACCTTAAAGTCAACCTGATATAAGGTCATTAAGAAATTTTGACTGAATATATATAGTGATCAGAGAGAATTGAGATTGAAGATTCATTGATAAGAAAATGGCAATTAACAAATAGTTCTATTAGAAGTCTACTTTATTTCTTTATTTTTCATCTTTATTTTCAAAAATTGTTACATAAAAATTCAAGAATAATTCTCACTGACAAATATCTTATTATACAAACAAGCTTGGGATTGTAATCAAACGTTTTAGTTGTTTACACTACCAGTTTTAGAACATCTTTTGACTTCAACAAAACAAATCTTTGATGTCTTCTTCTTTGTTCTTTGTTTTGCTTTGAGTGCCTTATTTGTAGATAATATCTTTTGCATTAAACCAAGACCTAAGGAAAAAAAATCATACCTAAATCTAACAAACCAAAACACCAAAGAAAAGAATTAACTTCAGAAAAAGAAAAGTCAATTAGAGATGAATATATTTTGATACTTTAAATTTATATAAAATTGATATTCACAATTTAAACAACAATTTACTTAAATCCGGAAACTCCAAACTCAACTCTATAATTTACAAATACCTTTATCAAGATAACTTCAGCTCCAGATGAATAATCAAGTGATTATGTTCATCAGGTAGTTGTTAACAGAGTAGTCAGGATTGAAGAACCCTATCCCCTTTGCTTTTTGTGCTAGGCATGGTTTTAGGTGGAGCACCAAATCAACTCTCGGCTCCCAGCTACTCAAGGCTTAGATCAGAGTACCTGATCTAATCTATGCATTTGCTGAATTGGCAATGGTGACAGCTGATCAAAGCTACCATTCTTAGATTAAAAGGTGAATGCCCGGACAGAGCTACCCAGTTGTAACTGATTTGTAAGCTTCCTCTGCAGTAAGAGATTTAAAAATCCTACATATTACGTTTAACATAAAAACCATAATATTTTATATATAAAACCTCCTTTCTATGTGATTTTTTTTAGCTTTACTGTGTGCTTTACAATGTTCATAGTTCGGACCACCCCCTCCTTTTTTAATGGGAGAAGAGGGGGATCAGAAATTTTCGTCAAAAAGGGGAGAATTGCAAGGAAGGGGGGCTTACATATATAATGTAGATTTTTTGCAAGCTGTTATAAAATTTGATCTTCATGAAAGGAAGTTTTCTGTTTGAGTAGTAGTAGTAAAAAAGAAGCACTATGTATGAGTGGTTAGGTAGACAAAACACTCAATATTTTCCAAACTTAAAAAGCGCGAAAACCTTGGGGGATCGGCATTGTTCAAGCTTGGGGGGATGCCAAGAGGGGGGATCAGACCCCCTTCCGCACTGATGTTAGTTTGCAGAGGGGTATGAAACCCCTAGGTTTATTTCACACTCCCTAATACCCATCCTCTTTCTAAAATGAAACTTTACCCCCTCCTTTTTGCAGAAAATCTAAACTCGCTCTATGCGCTATCAAAGTGATCAAAGAGTACCAAATGCATACAGTCATGAGTTAAAAAGTTTATAATATAAAATTATAACTAGCAGCTTAGCATTTTTAATAACATGATACAATTTTGTGTTTTGATGGTACATATTTTTACTTTAATACAGACTGTAACCATTTGTACATGATAAAGTTGACCAAACTCTCTGACCCCCTTTCTTATTTGATCCCCCTACAATCCCATCCCCTAGTTTTTTTGGCAAATCCTTGTACGGCCCTGAAAAGGGTCCCAAAAAAATTGACATCCCCAATATTGAAAAGGGGGTCAATCTATGTGTTATCAAGCCAATCCAAACAAAGCTCATTTAAAGTTGTGTATTTTCCAGCTGGTTTTACTTGCAGCCACTGAAGTATGGAGAAATTAGTTAGGATGCGGTCAAGAAAATTGTTCTGTTTACGTCACCTGCCCACATAATATTTTCCACTGATTTTCCAATGTGGAGAAGTGAAAAAAATCTGGAAAAAGCAAATTGTGCTTTTAATGTACGTGTAAAGCTCTTTTTTTTCTCTCTTCTAAAAAAAAACACCCTAATGAATAATTCAGAAATTACGTAATGAAAATACTTTAAAGCAGATGACCAGCCGTTATAAACCTGGTGCTGTGGTATAGTGGTAGTCGACCTTGGCTTCTGTGCAGGGGGCCAGGGTTCGATTCCCACTCACAGCAGTTCACTTGGCAAGTGAACGTTCCTTCGTCTGGGTCAACCCATGCCATGTCAGAAGCAGCCACCGGCCTAAAATTTGCAAATATCTGTTCTTATTTGCCAGCTGGAAGGATTTCCCTTAAATTAAGAACAGTTCCTCGTTTTCCAGGGGAGAAATTTTTACTTCAGAACAGATGTATTTTTCCAGCTAGGAGGTAAAAAAACTTTCGGAACAGGTACGAAATTACCAGGCAATTGATTTTATGCGAGTTAACTGTTCTTATTCACAAGGGCTGACAAAATCTTATAAGAACAGATCGCTAAATTCCAGCTCGACATTGGAGGACTATTAAAAATATCTGTGCAAACAGATCGACAATTTCCAGATGTTCTACACAGATGGAGAATTTTCACCTTTCACTCCAGACAACCACATTCAGAAGGAAAAGAACAGATCTCAAAGACTTTTTGACTTTTTTGAATTTCCCTCAGAACAGATAGGAATTCTTAGACACCTTGTTTTTTGGATATTAAACTATTTTTTCATAAGAACAGCTTATATTTTTCCAGCTGGTCCCAATCTTCAGTAGAACAAACCACTTTTTTCCGGCAGACTTTTTCTTTAGTTCGCTAGGAACAGACCACCATATCCAGCTGAAATGTGCCTTCAGAACAGATATTTTGAAGTCCCCCTTCGGTGGATGCTTTCGCCATGTGAGGGGAAATGGGTAGTCAGTTCAAGGTGCTGACAGGACGCTCATCAGTAAGCGTCTATAGTTGCGAGAATAAGCCTCTAAAGCCTCCTGTAACTCAACCAGAAAGAAATAGAAATACCTATGCAGTGTCCCTGCCACAACTAGAAAGTACACAATGCAATCATTAGGTAGCAAAGTCTGATGATTGCATCTCTTTCTAGCTTGCTGCACGGACACTTTTATAGGTAACAGCTGTAAGGAAAAAACTTAGCTAACCCTAACCCTAACCCTAACCCTAACTCTAACCCGTTTATTTTCTCCTTAAAAAAGGAGTCTTATTGTACAGGAACAAGATCTGCTGTCTTAAAGATAGCCTGGATATCCAAGCTCTACAAAGTTCTGAAATTCAGAGCTTGGTGTACCTAGAAGTCTATAAACCCAGGGTCGACGAATCTTTAGCTGCGTGCAATCATTGTTGTGACTTAGTGTGCATGCGTTGCATTCAAAAATTTGAATGCAAATCGAGTTAGGTAAACCAGGCGGTGAACATATAAACATCAAAATCAATAAAAAAGTTCACATACTGGATGTCCAGGCTATCTTAAAGACAGCCAAGACAGCATAGTGACACAGTGAAATTTCTTCAAAAGTTTGAGGAAAATAAAAACTTGTTTAACATATGGGTGCTTTTTCTTCTTAACAAAATTGCACTTTCAAGCGTGAATGTTGTCTGATGTCTGACCGATTTTCAATTTCCTCCAGGGGTCAACTTATGATATTCAAACATTTCAAATTTTCCAGGCAACCAGGGAAAGGCCTGTGCAGCTGTGCAGGGAAGGTTAGTTAAACCCAATCTCAAACTTCCATACTATTATGCTAATGCTATAACTACCTAGTTAGTGTTGTAGACGTAGTACTCTGGTACTAAAAGTAGGCAAGTAGTAGGGTACGTTAGCTAAAGTAGTAGGTAGCTAGCTACAGAAAATCGAATTTAATTTTTAAAAATGTTTTCACTTACTTGTCTTTTTAGGTTGTCTACTTGTTGTCTTGGTTGTTGAGGAACATTGATGCTGTCTACTTTCACTAAAATCTTTTGATTCTTTTTCTTCTTCCATGTCCATTTTCTGGCTTTTCTGACAAGCCGAATACTAAAATACTACCATTGGTGGACAGTACCGGATTTCGTTTCCTCCGTATAATGTATATTTTGACCTAGTTCCGTATACTTTGTTATTAAATCAATGATATCAATGTATTTTACGGCAAAATCCATAACCATGATAATCATTGATTTAAAGATCGCGCCTATGTTGAGTTGGAGTGATAAATACTTCGTTAATTCAGACAATTCTCTAGTCTTTAACTTTAGTGGGGTATAATGGCTTAGAAAATAGCGCCATTACTCTTCAGATGCTGGAGTTTTACAAAGCAACTATTTTTGAAAAAAGCTCGTGAACATAAAGTTTCGTGAATTTGTTTTGATTTGAGAAAAGTTTGTAAGTACTTTTTCATTTCTTTTCTTTTACCTTACCTCAAAAATGCCCTCCGTTCCACTCTGCTAAAGCGTAAAATGATAGTCAAAAATCCAAACGTGAAATCAAAATTTCTGAGCTTTCGAAATACAGGATTCGAACTTCTTATTGTTTTTTTTCAATTAGCACAAGTTCATCACTCATAATCCCCTCACAATGCATGAAAAAAAGACACGACATCCCTTTCAGTTTTTCGATTTATGTTTTTTAAATATTTTCAATCACGAGCTTTAAAAGGGGAAGAAATAAAGTTTCGGCTTAATTATCTTACTAAGGATAGACTACAAGAACAGATCTAGAGTTGTTTTGATTCGCTAATCAAGTCGAATATTTCTTTCATTTAGACTATTTACATTTTACATTATTTAGTTAGCTTGTATATAATATTACTTACTTTCCATTGCTTTAACAGCGTATACAAGACTCATTTCTAATATGATAATATTTAAAATTCAAATGATAAATTCACTTCGATCTAAATAATTATTATTTCACCTTCCTGATTTCAAGGAGTGTAATTCTGCTGGACTGTAAATAAAAATTATTAATTTCTCATTTTCTGTGGGTTGCAAGATAACACTTCCAGTGTAAGTTAACTTTCTAAAATTCCTTGAGATTCTTGAACGTTTCTGCGTTCTTCAACTAGTCTTTTTGCAATTCATAAAATTTTCGGACATCAACGTCACCAAAAAAAGAACAAGCTAATTTTAAAATTAATGCTTTTTTGTATACTATGATAAAAGGAATACAATTGGCGCTCTCTTATTCAATTGTACAGTAGAAGAATGTTGTTTTCGAGAGTTTCTTTTATGACGGCGACTTTCAACTTGATCGAAAATGGGAGCTTATCAAGTAGAACGTCGAATTATAGAGCGTTAACTGCATCAGAAATTGGAAGCTGTTTTCGGCTATTTCTAAGGTTCAATACATGAAAAATGGCTCAGCTTTTGGGGGTTTCGCCCCCTGAACCCCCACCAGGGCCAGCCCTGGACCAGTTGGGGAGCTTACTGTGCCCCCCAAACCCCCTACTGATTTTTATCACGCCTAAATCGGATTTATTTCATACGGTCCAAAAATATCCTAGATACTGTAACGAAAAATAAGTACTCCCTGGAAAAAGTACTCACGGAGTACATTTTTCCCAGGAAAAATGTACTCCCCAGTACTTTTTTCCTAGGAAATTGATACCCCCTCTGGGAAATTTGTACCCCCAGTAAGGGAGTACTTATTTCCTAGGAAATAAGGTTTCCCTCCTGCAGAGTCTGAAAAAAGAAGACTCTGCATTGCACTTTAATAACCATTCGAATGTTAAAAAAAAATTCGAATGCTTTGAAAATAGTACTATAACCTCGTGGAAAATATCTCCAGCTAGTGAAGTCATGATGGCGACAAAACACTTTGAGAGATGTCGAAGTTTATAAACGAGATGGAACTTATTCAGCTGAAGTAAAAGGCAAGGGTCCAAAGCGAAATTTGAGGAAAGCATGTATTAACTTTTCAATTGTTAATGGCCTTTTGACCCGGGGAGGGGGTACTAGGGCAAGATGGGTTACGGGGATGCTCCGCTGGTCAGGGTACCTTTTTTAACCTCCACGAGTCCCAGGTAGGGTCGCAAAAACTTCAAAATAGAAAAATCAGTCCCTCGTAGGGTGCTTATTTTTGGAAAAATTGGGAAAAAAGTAGAAATTTTGAGAAAATTTTGGAATTTTAGTCCCATTCAGGGTCACTTTTTTCGCAAATTTCGAGTTCCACGTAGGGTTCATTTTTCGAACCTCAGCGGAGCACCCCCGTCGGTCGACAAGGGTAGTACCCCCCCGGGCCTTTTGACTTTTAAAGAATCACATAGAGTTATCTTTGAAAAAGATAGGAAAACTATGATCATACACAACACCCACGAGGGACTTAATGCAGAGTCTATTGCCTTGAGTGGTCATCGTGGACGTGATTCTACACACAAGAAAATCGGTGAAAGATTCTACTGGCATGGTATCGTAGAAGACGTGAAAAACTACATTAATGCTTGTAAGAAATGTCAGCAGCATGGGAAAATAGCAAAAGTAATTTCACCTGAGCTTCAAAGCATTCCCATAGAGAGTAAAGTTATAATCCACGTCGGAATCGACTTATGCAATCTTCCTGAAGTGGATGGATATAAACATTTGATTGTTCTAATAGACTACTTTTCCAAATGGTCAGAGGCAAACCTGTAAAGGATAAGTCGGCTCCTACAGTTGCCAGGTTCCTGTATGAAATGATTTGTCGTCACGGATGTTTCCAGGGAAGAGAATTCGTAAACGAAGTTTCTAAAAATCTACACCAACTTACAGGCACAGAACAAAGAGTAACTTCAGCGTATCATCCACAATCCAATGGCCTTTGTGAATGCCAGAACCAAGTCATTAAATAATCTCTAGTCAAAGTTTTAGAAATTTCATTCAAGGGTATGGCAAGAGTGTCTTTTATACTTTCACTTGAAATTGTTTCTCTAATCTATATATTAATACACTAAAACGTGTGTGTTTACAATGTTTTGTAAAAAGTTTTCGAAAATCTAAGAAAGCTCTACAAAGCCTCCTCTTCATGGCGTTAAACCATCATCTTTTTGCACCTTATGCAGATTTCCTACCACATCAATAATCAGTAATCAACATCTTCAACGGCAGCAGCGGCCTGGCTTAATTTTCTTGGTGGTGCAAACTATGAAATTGGTGCCCCTGGTACTTTTTTCCTTACTTGCACCCTTCATCATTAAGTGGAAATATTAAACTGTAAGAGCAGTGACTGGTTAAAAGTAACGCCCAGAATCTTTGAGTTAAAAAACTTTCATTTATACGAAGGTGGGGGTAATGATAACTTGATATCTATTTTCTTGTTATAATTTTAAATGTCATAGTCAAGAGCAGCCACCGGCTAGGAAGTATGAAATATCTGTTCTTGAGGTCCGTTTCTCCTGGAAAAAACTATCTGTTCTGTATCCTGGGCTCTCCTGGATTATATCATCTATTCTGGGAAAAATGGGACTCCTGGAAAATGTACATCTGTTCTCTAGAAATATAATGCTTCTGGAAAAATATAACAGCTATTCTCTAAGAAAGTTAAAATGCTCCTAGAAAATGAGACCTTTTAACCTGGATTTTTTGAACAGATTGTTCGCTGGAAAATTGTATGTGTTTTTCCTTAAAATTTGCTCCTGGATTTTCAGAACAGATGTCTTTAAGGCGACCCCTGGATTTTACCTGGGTGTTTTGAAGAAAGTCTCTTCTAGATGTATCCATAAAATTTACTCTCCTGGAAAAAAAGAACAGATATTTCAAAAAAATCTGCCGGCGGCAATTTTTCTATTTTCAACTTTTAAAATGTCTAAAAATGCCTCAATTTATCTTATACCGATTTAGCACCAAAAATAAAGCTCTTCAAATAAAAAACATGAGCTGTTGATACTTGAAATGGAAATTTATATCTAGCAAGTCGATTTGGCCTTTCTTTTTTTTCCAAAACTTTATCAGAAAAATTACCTGATAATGTTAAAACTTTTGCGCCGCTGGTCTTACTTTACTTTCCATTACAGAAATATGGCTAAAAAAGGTCCCCAAAATTTGAAAGTTGGCAGGAATAAGGGTTCTTTAAAAATTTGGCGCTGCAGGCAAAAATGCTGATGTAAGAAACGTCAAACAGCTTATAAAAGATCTTCTAAAAAGGAGAAAGTAGTCAGCATAAGACCACAAAAAGCACAGCGAGCATCATCAAGTTTCGATTTCTCATTTTGAAGGTGAGCATCCTCTTTAACCCCTAGTAGATTCACAACACTTCTTTTGCTTTGACCTTTCGTGATTCAATGTTGGGAGTAGTTTTTAAAAAAGTCAAGAGAAAAGATGCAAGAGCGTAAAATAAAACGAAGCGCCGCAGGCGAAAAAATTAACATTGCACTTATAGAAGGGCGTTATAAACTTGTCGAAGGGCGCCAAGTCGCCCAATTAAACATCAACAAAATTTTGGCGCCCCCTTGAAAAGCTCTTTTGGCGCCCCTATTAAATTTTTCTGGGTGGTGACATGCTGATAAATAACGAGATTGCTCACGGGAATTTCTAACCCGCGCGAGCAAACCCGCACCTGTCAATCATTTTTTAAACCTGTCAATCATTTTTAGATGCTTTTCTTTTCACTTGTGGTTTCGAAAAAAGTGTTTGTAAGATAATAAAAAAAGACAAAAGTCGATTTTTATGCATTTTTTTAGTTGAAAGTTTTGGAATAATGGATTTTCAAGAGAAGGGAAAGTCATGAGTCTTGACTCTTGACTCTCCACCCGCTAACCAACCTGATCCATTTTGAAATACTGTACTTTGACTTGAGTCAAACTGCACTGAGGTGACACGTCTTATAAAATTTTTGTTTCTTAAAAATATCACGGCAATTTTCAAAAATATCAATACAATAACAGCTCATAAACCAGAAAAAGGTTGGTCAATGTTGACAAAATAACACAAACTTCAACGCACCGTATATGAACTCTCAAAAATGACGATCACATGCACGACAGTTGAGCGCCTTATCCGCTCGGCCAATCAAGATGTTGATTAGGGACAATAACAATGATTAAATATAATATAATTTTATTTGCCATGACCTGTATAATTTTATTTACCCTGTCAAGGTATTCTTGATATGCGTAAGTCATTTTTCTAGCGGAAACACCCTAAAAAAGCCGGGATTTGACCTCTCTCTGTTACTAAAAATAGAAACACAAAGGTCAAAAACCGGCTTTTTTGGGTGCTTCCGTTAAAAAATATGACGTCATCTCGACTTACGCATATCAAGAATTAACTTGAAAAAATGATTTTAGATCATTTCCAACATGCGGGAGCCGATTACTCATCGAGATTTTCAGGGAATTTTCAGGATCTTTAGTCTTTAGTGGAACTGCAGCAAACGGGTTGTAAACCCTGCTAGTGCCTTTAAAATTAGAATTTCCATCTGTGGGGGGTTAGGACACTCTTCAATCTCCTTAAATTCTCAAAAGACTGAAGAGAGGAGCTTTTTCTTCTATACAGTACCCATATACAGCAGACAGAATTCACAGAGCGTACACGCGCGGGCGATTAAACATGATCGCGCGGAATGCGGGTCAAAAAATTCCCGTGAGCAATCTCGTTATTTATCAAAAAGTGGGTGGTGCACTGCACTGCAATCTTTTGTTTTCGGACAAAAGTGACGTCGGAAAAAAAGACCTTTAAATTGTGAATTTATTTTATAGATTCGAACTATTTTACTGTCGGACTAGTGACATACACCCCACTGAGCATTTTGCCAGTGGAAACTGAATTTCTTTTTTGTGGCAAATGTTATGGTGTACTAGTAAGATGCTCCCTTCATATGAGTTTATTAATTTGCAAATGTTAGCTTGTACTGGTTGTAACTAACTAACTAACTAAGCATTTCATAAAAGGTTTTATTTGGTCATGAAAGGTTTTGCAACATTTTATAGTATTTATCCAATATCAGACTTATTGTAATAACGTCCCCTTGTGGGACTTTTCTTGCGTTTTGTAATCCCTGGTAGACTATCTCGAGTAAAACTCGAGTAATACTCAAGTTTTTTTATCGAGTTTTACTTGAAAAACCCGATGAGCAATTTACCGGAGAATATCAGGTTTTCAAATACTGTGGATTACTCGAGTAATAAGAGTTATCGATAAAACTCGAGTTACTTATATTCATAGAATTATATTTCACAGGTCTATCGACCTCTACGAAATAATTTTGAATTTATAAATTGTCTAATTCTTCATCTGTCGTCCAGTCGTCAGAAGATATGGACAGAAGAGAAGAAGTTGTTTTGGTCTTTGTCCTAGGTTTTCGAACTAGGCGAAGGTTTGTTCTAGGGCTTCCTCTTACATGCCAAACGAAATCGTCATTTTTTGAATTCATTTTTTTCGCCTTTTGGCACATATCTTTAATAATTTTTCTTTCGTTGATGGTGAAGTCGTCTGTGATGCTAAAGCCACCAATTTCATTGAATCGTTTCAGCTTATGCAGATTTTGCATTATCCGTTCTTTTTCCTCTATACTTTTTAAGATCAACTTGATTGGACGCCAATGTAGCCCTTTTCGGTTTTGTCCAATGCGATGATGGTGGGACGGTTTGATATCTTGAACGCCAATGTTACCTAGTATACCTTCAATATCTATTTTGTCTTGTTCCTGTTGTTCCTCTTTGTTGTCTACCTCTAATTCCACCATTCCATGTATAATAATATTTCGTTTTCTTGATTCGATGTCTCTTTCTTCATTCTTGTTTTCTTGTTGGTGTTCTCTCACTGCTGATTTGAAATTATCCTTGTGTTTCTTAGTTATTTCAGCGTATGTTTTTTCTGATGTTTTCTCTATGTAATTCGTCGTTTGCTTTATTTCTTCTTTTATAATCTGCTTGGTTTTTATTTCAAAGTCAGCCATCTTATTGGTTAAGATGTTTTCGATATCGTTCTTAAGGCTGCGGTTCTTGGCTAGCTGGTTTTTGAGCTTTTTAATGACGTCGTCCTTCTTCTCAATCTCCCTCTGCATCATATGATACGAGTTCTCACCTATTTTACTCATTAGAGATCGTGTTATCCGCACGCAATTCTGACATAGATATTGTTCGTTATAAGTGTTGGCAAAAATTTGCAGCTGATAAAGCGGTAATTGTGTGCACTCGTAGTGTACCATGCGGTGGCATTTTCGGCATTTTAGACGGTTTTGGTCATCATCATCTGAGCAGGAGGTGGGAGTGCATGTTTGGTTTTGTTTAGCTTCTTCAAATGGTTGTTTTTCTTGCTTTTTGTCGGTTTTTTCGTTCATGTTTTTGATTTTGCTAAATTTCAACCATTTTTGAAGAACTACACAAAATGCGTGTTGACTAACTGACGTCAAATAAAAACTGTCTGCTCAAGTCTTTCTATTTATAGGATAGTGCTTGCGTAAACCGGGTATAGGAATAACCGGGTTTTACCATTAAAAAGCGGGTAACTCGAGCAAAATATTTACACTCCCTTTATTGTTTATTCTATTTTTAGCTTGGCTAACATATCAGGATTCGAATACAGATCAGACAAAATGGAAGGATGTGATGAAAATATGAAATATATTATTCTGAAGTAACTTTGTTTCTTTATTTTTAATTTTTCTCAACTTCAGTTGAGCTAGAATCTGAGAATGTCTGTGTGTGTGTCTGTGTGTACTTGCCCGACCGTAATTGTGGGGACACACTCGTGAACTTTGCCTACATTGTGGGGACATTCTGCATTGTGGGGACACACAAAATGTCCCCACAATGTTTTTACTAATAAAAGGCCTTAAAACCCCTTTGAGAGCCTCGTTTTGGTACTGAGAAAAAAATGTCCCCATAATGTTGTGTGCTGAAATTTCAACATGACTTTTACACAATTCAGTTACAAAAAATTTGCATTGTGGGGACATCCTAGATGGTGTG
>NW_027103750.1:0-18707 GCF_902728285.1 Clytia hemisphaerica | reverse complement strand
CGAACTTGTCGATTGTCGAATGCAATCAAATCTCAATCCAACGACGGAATTCTAGGTAATATTTGATTCGTTTGATTGAGATTTTCGTTCGAGTGATTGAATCAAATGCAATCGAGCCCAATCGAACGCAATTGAATCTCAATCGAACAACAAACGAATCCGAAAATTGGGGTAAGGCTGATGGAATTTAATGATATGTTTATCGTAATGGCGATCTTCAGAATTTGCTGCGGCCAAGTTTTCATTATTCATTATTCATTATTTTAGGGAGCTAAAATTCCCAATAAGTTGCGAGCAAAAAAATTATCTCCATAATTAAAAAAATCAAAGAAGCGCACTTTTAAAGAGATGGTAGGGCCGAACGGGTTCGTTTTTAAAATCTTGATGAAGCGCCGAAATAACAAAATAATGGCAACTTGGCGCGGCCGTTTTTTTGACATGCGGGCGGCTTACGGTAAACATAACATTAAATTCCATTGGCCTAATATTCTGTTGAGATTCGATTGCGTTCAACAATCAAATTTTAATTGTTCGCTTGCGTTCGATCTGGTGTGATCATCGGTTCTGTTCGATTGAGATCGACTGGTTTCGAGTATCGACCGACCAACCCTATTGTTGGCAGACGGAAGTAATAGATAGATTAGCTGTTTTCAAAATCAAAGCAGACACCAAACAACCTGATAGTGACCTGCGCTGCATTTTTTGTAAAAGTGGAATTGCCTGATTCTTACCCCTCCTAGCTGCACTTTTTGTATAAGTGGAATTGCCTGATTCTTACTCCTACCTAGCCCTTAATTTGAGAATTAACCTTGCAGATTTTTTGTATTTCGCAGAGTGTCTTGTTGCAAAAGGCCAATCAATTTTAATCGTTCGCTTGCGTGCGATCTGGTTCGATTGACTCCATCGATCATTGGTCCTGTCTGGTTTTGAGATTGTCTGGTTTCAAGTATCGACCAACCGACCGACCGACCGATGTAATCTCTGCACTTTTTGTTTAAGTGGAATTGCCTGATTCTTACCCCTCCTAGCTGCACTTTTTGTATAAGTGGAATTGCCTGATTCTTACTCCTACCTAGCCCTTAATTTGAGAATTAACCTTGCAGATTTTTTGTATTTCGCAGAGTGTCTTGTTGCTGAAGGCCAATATTCTTATGATACTACTGGAGCACACACAATAGAGATTTACCTTTATGAATGGCAGCAGCAGTCAGTGACAGTGAAATCTTGAATTATCCTCTTTACTTCTTGAACTCTTTACTTCTCAGTCTTTGTGACTTTGAGAGAAAAAGAGATCACGTTGAACACTCCACGTTGGGTTGAAGATAGTCTATGTAGGTGGTAGACTATACGAAATACAGACAATAACAAGATACGGTCTTCAGCCATATATCAACATATGGCTTTGCTCGGCTTTGCTAGAGGATAGAAAATTGTATGCTAACCGACAGACGATCCCTGTCGATCCCTCTACATTATAGCGCTGAGTTTAGCCTGGAAAATATATGTACTCTCGCGGAACACCGCCTAATTGCTTTGCGTAACTAACAAACGTACGGGCACTGTGCAGATGAAAGGCCCACTACGCTGCGCTGCTGGGCCAACAAGTTTGCTTCAAGTATTGATTTTCATCTTGTTAATGATTGAAAATCGGAAGAAAATGTCAGCTTGTGAGTACTGAAAATTACGACAGTTTAAAAACTTAGTTTCTGACTTTTCCGTTTTGATTTTTGTCTATTACAGGAAAGGGGTTTATGGCGCGCCAAAAGGCTTTTTAATACTAACTTTCTTTTATAATACCAACTTTTTTTATAATACCAAATATTTTTTATAATACCAACTTTGTTTATTATAATACCAATAATAATAATATAATACCAGTTCGAAGTTTTTTCATAACCCCAATTTTTGTCTCGCTTACTATGCGTGTATAATCGATCAAGTGTAGAAAGAGTCTTAGCGTGATGCAAAGCGTAATGGGTAATCAGGACCACTGCGCGCTGATGACGACTTATTATTGGTCCAAAGTTTTGAAAAAATTTAAAGATTTTTGCGTCTAGCCAACCGGAAGTCGTTATGGAGGCGCAACCAGTCCTGATTACCCATGATTCATTTCGAGTGTGAAATGGCCTATTTGTTGCCAACCAAAATCCATTAACCGATCCAGGCCCTTTTCAGCAGAAATTCGAAGTTTCCATGGAGACGACAAAAAGTTTGCTTGAAATCGAAAGTGCCTTCTAGTCTTTACTGAACTCAGCGTCATTGAAATCAAAATGCAAAGTTAATCCAAAAGTAGACTCTATTCTAGATTGCACTAGGCTCGATGAAGCTCGTGGGCGGCCGCCAATACGCCAGTCAGCCGTCGAAATGTTAGACTAGAGTATACCAAAGTATCTTTGAGTATACTTTTAGGCCAATTCCCTTCTTGGGATGGTAATTATTATTAGGACTTAGTTTTGGACGGGTATTTACTGTCAGTATTTGGCCTAAAAATGCTGACTTGGGGAATAAACTTTTAAATCTGATACATAGATATAAACGCTACCAACAGCTGGAAACAAAACCTTTAACGTTCGATTCACCTATCGACCTATTATTTTAACGCGAAATTTAAGACATTTACTTTCGCAAAAAGGGCGAAAATTTGTACATATTAATTAGTAAAAGACTCCACATGTAAACAAAAAAGATTCTCCAGTGAAGAACTGTAAAGGTCCGTCTACATGGTGAAAAAAGAAAATTGACTAAGCAAGACCAAAAAAATTGGTATCATAAAAATGAAAGTTAGTGTTATAAAAATAAAAGTTGATAATATAAAAAAAGTTGGTATTATAAAAAAAAGTGGCTATTTAAAAAAAACCTGATATTATAAAAATGAAAGTTAGTATTTTAAAAGTGAAAGTTGATATTATAAAAAAAAGTTAGTATTAAAAAGCCTTTTGGCGCGCCATAGGGGTTAGTTCAATATTGGAAAAGTACTGGCCAAGACAACAATTTCTAAGGAAGGAAGACACATTCGATTTGATTAAAGGTAATACAAAATACAACACTCCTGTCTCAGTAAGACATTCAGAAAGAATTAGAATTCGAATCGATTTAAAGTGTTTATTTTTAGATGAATCAAAACATTTTTTAAACGTCTAGATTAGATAAACATTTTCAGAGGCATAAATGAAAAACTTTTCATGGTCAATGATTTTCAGTCCCCCCCCCCTTAAACCAAACCTAAAATCACCCCTTATTGATTTATCCCCTATTAAATTTCGCAATAGCGCTTATTATTTTTTAGAAAGTTTTAAATTTCTGAGCAGTGAACTTTCTTAAAAGCATCTTTTAACTTCAAAACTGGGTGAAATTATTAGAATTAGGAGATAATTTTGGCCATCCTATGCAAAATTTCTCCTTGTGATTGTACTGAAAAAAGGAAGTTTTCTAAGGGGATTGGTACTTTTTGCGAAAAAAGGGCAAAAAAAAAAAATCAATCAAAAAAAATCTCGGGGGAAAGTGACGAAAATTTTAAGGGGGCGACGAAATTTTCCCCCGACAAATTTTTTCCTCGATATTTTATCACCCGACCAAAACTTTCACCCGAATTTTTTATCCCCCCCAAAACTTTTACCCGATTTTTTAAATCCCAACCTAAAGTAAAATCTACATTTTTCACACCTTATATTAACCGAAATTAGTGCTTTAAACGTTGAAGTACATAATCTTTTTTCGAGCTAGTGAAGGAAGCCATTTTATTTGGACAATTTAGTCGGGTGAAAGTGACTAAATAGTAAATTTGGTCAGGGAAAAGTGACGAATTTGAAATTTTGGTCGGGGGAAAGTGACGAAAATGCCTCTAGGTGACGAAGTTTTTCCCCGACGAAAAAAGACCCCGACTAAATAAAACACTGACATTTTTTTCCCCGATAAGGTAGTCAAAAAGGGAGGGTTAGATTTATAAAAAGAAGGGTAGAGACCTAGATGCGTAAACAAGTCTGTTATTAATATTACTACAATAACAGAACTGTCAATCAAAATACGGGAAATAGGAAATATGCGATAGCGAAAAATAACAGACTTGAAGAATCTTGCTCGCCCATTTTTTCTTCAGCTAAAATAATAAGCGTCGATCCACAGATTTCTGTTGGTCGGGTTTTAAAGAAAGTTATGGCTAGTAGAAAGAAATAAAAACAAATGTTGACTTTAATTGGCATATCACAGCGTGAAAGGGGTCGATATCCGGTACGATTTTTATATTACATTTTACCGCATAAATAAAATATACTGTAATATATTTTGCAATTTTGATCCCGCATATTATAATATCCGTGTTACCAATACTCCAAAGTGAGACTCCGCATATTGTTATATACCCCTGAATTCATATCCGTGGAGTATAGTATATCGGTTACGTATGATGTATCTTTCATATTGACCGTATATTTTATTCCGTATATATCTGTATATTCCTGATACGTATGCAACGTGAATAAGGGAAGCCGTGTACTACTCAATATATTACATCATACACCTTGTATATGAAAACGGGAGAATGATAGGGTTTCAAGGGTTTTTCATTTTTCTGTATTATACTCCAGTATACAAAAACAAAAGAGGAAGCGGTTTTTTATTAGCACACAAACCTTTTCAACTTTTCAAAATTTGCTGTATAGATATTTTTGATAACCTTTCATTAAGTACTGAAGAGACAAGAGAATCTTCCAAAAGAGCACTGTAATTACGAAAATCATAGGAGGAATCGAGGAAGAAAAATAAAACGATTAAAGACAAAAATATTGTAATGAAGTTGGTTTTTTTTGTAACATAATAGACCAAGCAAAGCGTACAAAAACTATATAAAAATGTACAAAAATTATTTAACAAATCTAAAATGTTTAATGAGATAAAAATAGAGGTAAATAATTTATTGATTGTGTTAAAAGTATCCTCGAACCGATCAAACAACTAAATTTTAACAACCCTGTATCAGTGACCCGGTGAAAAACATAAACTTTTTTATAAGAACAATTTCATAAGAACAATGAGGCTGAAAAATGCCAAAAAATAAGAACAATTTAAGAACAGTGGAGAGGCTGAAGTTAGAGAGTTATAGCTGGTTTCTAAAACCCTCTAAACAGTGAAGTAAATAGCCAAAACTTGTTTTTTACCTTAGAAAAAATAAGAACAATTCAAGGCTCAAAGTGCCAAAAAAATAAGAACAGCCGAGCCTCAGCAAAAATTTACTGGTTCTTATAAAAAAAAAGTGTACTGTAGTCGACATAAAATTAAGGTACAAATTACGATGGAAATGAGATCGCTTGTGTTAAACGATTGTGTAATTCCACATGTTTTCTTTATAAGAACATAAGGCTTCGTTTGTTAAAATGAAAGAATATTTTAGACCCAATTTCTCATAAAATGGATAAAATACCCCTTAAAAGATGAAAATAAAAAAATTCTTAGGATTTTAAAAGAAAAAAAGTTAACAACATCCCAAGGCTAAAAAAACCTTCATTATAGATTACCGGGTGGGTTCTCCAACCGGGTACAATTTGTCTGATTTTTACAGTATGTAGAAGTACCACCGGGTCTGTGACACAATACAGTATATATTTATCAATCATTTGATCATTATGCTTATATTAAAGTTGCTGGCGTCTGAATCTTTATTCGTCACCAGCCAAAATGTTGTCTTGTTCAGTCGTTTGATAATTTCTTTACGTCAAGGTTCCAAGTTATAGCTGAAAGACAAAATAAAATTTTCAGAAGGAGTTCCAAAATTCTGTCAATTTGGTAGCTTGAATGGGAAATAGGGTAAGCATCTTTTAAGGTTTATATAGCGCACACTTTTGACATAATCATTACTCTTCTTAATGTGTTTGTACGAGCTCCAATCCTTTTGCGTTTCTTTTGCACATTATTGCATCATTTGACAAAAGATATGTAAGAACTTGCATGTATTTTTAATTGAGCAGCATTGCAACTCGTACAAATGTAAAAAAAAAAGTAATAATCATGACGTATGCGTTGCGGAGCGCTATTTGAGAGTGACAAATCAGCTCAAGTGTTCATATGGTTAAATATCTTTGAAAAGTGAAACAAAGTGTGACCATATTAGATCCTTTTGCCTTATGAAAAACAATCTAAAATTGTACATTTCTCAATATAGTTATTACATGGGGAAAGGAATAATAGGCTTATACGCAAGTAATCAAAGTTAACTCAAAAATATTTATTCTTACCTCGGCTAACCAGTTGATTTCACTTGTGCAAATAAAAGGATTTGTAACTCCTAAAAAGGAACAAAAACAAAATCTTATAGTTTAAGTGACATCTTAAGTTCTTCACCAGCTAAATCGTACTTTACATCATAAGTAAAACCTTACACTCGAGGGACCAGACGGTATGTGTTCTAATAATAGGTCAAATTGTCTTCTTCCCCGATGGAAAATTACCCTGAGATTCCAGTCCACTATAAAAATTGACTTTCATTTCATCCCCATTCTAAATTCAATGTTTAAAAATTGCATTCAAAAACCATCCCCACTAGAACTTTTAACCTTGGAAAAATATAATTTCTATTCCCATTGGGATTTTGATAAGAGTTTTTATCCCCACTGAAAGCAAAAGTTCCAAAGAGGCAGTGAGACAGGGGTGTCTTTTGAAACTTTTGATGAAAACATTTGGGAGGGGCCACCAATTTGAAAAGTTACATTTACAGACTGCGCAAACTTATTGAGAATCATATCTAGAGGTGATTCAAAATTTTTTTTTGATAGACATTTTAGGGAAAAATATTTCACTGATGAAAAAGTCCAGGTATTTTAACTCTTTAACTATTTAACGTTTTTATTAATAACACCCCTGTCTCGCAGCGCCGGTGGAACTTCTTCTCACAGTGGGGATGAACATTTCCATCAAAAAACCAACGGGGAAAGAACTTCTATTGTTTTATAGTAGTCTTTTTACTGGACACTTTCTTCATTGGAGAGGAAGTAAAATAAAATTTGAGAGTCAAGATACTCAGTAAGACCATGTTGCGACATAATAATGACTTACTTAGTCTAGGGTTAATTTCCTTGAAATTTAAACAATGTCCATGTACACGCAACATCACTTTAGTGCTAAAATAAAAAACAAATATAAATACTTTATAATTATTAGCATTAAATAACAAAAAGTGCTAATTCAATTGTTGGGTGAAGCTACAGATTCTTTGGTCATGGCCTTACAACAAGGATTTAGGCAGAGTTAATAGAAGAAAGATCAAAAAAAGTTTACAACCAAGAAATTCAGGCTAAACAGGATAATGGAAAATGCAATACAAAATATATCATGGCTAACTGACTGGTTACCGATTAGCATAAACTTGCAATTATAACTGCTTATAATTAAAGATTTATCTAAAAAAATTTAACTTGCCTAATAGAGAAAATCTCAACACCTTGTCAAATAACTTTCATGCACAAAAAAACTTTGCAGAATAAATCTATCTCAAACGAAATTATTTTGTTTACAAAAATGTTATTCCGAAGTTACAGTACACAAGGTTTTTTTGAAACTGTTTTAGCATTATGCTTTCCAATATTTTTAAGAAAATTAAGCTTTGAAAGTAATTACAAAAAACAAAACAAAAAAATTAAAGTCCAATTGAATCATAATTTCTACAGTTTAAACATGGTTTAGAATGTTTTGACTGTTGATGTTGTTTTGGCATTAAAATGACTAACAACATGCACATCTGATTCAAAAGAACTTCAAAGATTCTGTATTGTTCCAAAGATTACAATCATAAAAGCTAGTCCCTTAGTTTTAAAACAAAGTAATATCTACATTTTGACACTCTATTGAATGGCTAATGCTGATATGTGTTTGGCATGCTTGATGACTACACATATGCCAGATATTACAGTGTTTCAAAAAGATCTAAGGGAGAAATAATGATCCATCTCTAATCAAAAAATCTACTCATATTTAGTTTTTGCATTTACCATAACTGGAAATATTTGTTCAAAGATTTACATACATCAAAAGATTTTTACTATAATATGGACGAAATCAAAATATGAGTAAAACCAAAATGAAGAATATGCAAACACAACACAGCATAAAAACAGAATCCTAGCTACAGTTATTCTAAATTATGTTCAAAATGTAATTCAAGCTTGCTTTTCTCTTTACTATACAATGCAGCATATAATGTACAGCAATGAAATAATATCAACACCGTCCTTGAAAAAAAATGCATCAAAACTAAGCCATAAAAAATTTCAAAAGTATAGTACCTTTTTCCTGCCTTAAAAATCTTTCTTATCATTTTTTAATAACTGTCTTCAATCTCAAAAAAACAATAGAAGTTTAAGTTTTAAAATAATAAAATATACTTAGCTTGGAGTTAATTCTGTTATTCTTGACAATAAAGTCCTTCATGTTACTTCAAATCTTAAGCTCAATGGGAACTTTCCGCCATCTTGCTTGCCGCCAAATTCAAGAAGACTGCTTTGTTGTTTTTGTGCGTTTGATAAAATCAAAAAAGGAGCTGGAACCCAGCAAGGGCGGATGTTTTTTCTCTGAACGGGCGTGAGTGTAGCGACACCCATAGAGTATAAAATGATATCCGAACACAGTATACCTATAATGGGTTATCCGAAAAGAATATAACGTAACCGGGAATATAAATCCTAATGATATGTTTACGGGAAAATTTATACTCCATATACGTTTTATTCGTATACGGCACTGTATACTCACGGATGCGTATCAAAACAGAAATCGACATACTCCCGTATTCAGCTATGTTTCGCGCTGTGTATGATGAAAAGAGATATTGTTAACATGATCGCTACCAACTACGATTATTCTCGTAGTAGCGTTAGTCGCACGAACTTAACACGTTCGCTGCCGAGCTATTTTCAAAAATCCTAAAACCGACCCTTGAAATTTTAAAGTTTGACTTTCAGAGGCTCCTCTGAATTTTGCTTCAAACACTTTTCAACTGTATTGGAACGAAAAGCATTCGTCGTGGATACACGAACGGTCAGTCATTCGTCACGAACGGTCTATCCGTTCGTCACGAATGCTTTTTGAGCGACTCTCTTTTAAAGCGTTCGTCACAAACGCTTTCTAGATTTCGACTCATTCGCGACGAACGCTTTAACAGGGAGGCGTTTGTCACGAATGCTTTATGATTTATGACGAATGCCTAAGCGTTCACGATGAATGCCTAAGCGTTCACGACGAACGCTTTGCTTTTTAAACGAATGTTTAAGCGTTCATGACAAACGTTTTCCCTCTAAAAACGAACGTCTAAGCGTTTTTCACAGATGCTTTTCAAAGAGGGTCACACCAACGGATTAGAATAGGTGGATTAAGAACTCATAGAAAACACTCCTCGTTAGGTTATCAAACTTTTTTACGAGTTTGCTAGCAATTAAAACTTGATAAGCTGTAAAAAATCATTACTTTCAACATTTTCATTGGTCATTACGTATCACGTGGTACATTTTAAATAAGAAAATGCACTTTTTTAGCCCTTTCTATCCAATGCAGAAATTAGCCAAATAATTTGAAATTTATTTTCCTAATTCTAAATACAGTCTTCTTTCACCAGTATGCAACCCATTCGTGACCCATCGATAGTTTCTTAGTTATAGACCATACGTTAATTTTCACTTATCTGAAGATTGCCATTGACAAAAGATTAAAAATTTACATTAAAACTGGTCTAGCGTTTGTTGATGCTAAAACTTAAGTGCAGGATTTAAAATATTTGCAAAATCATCAAAATTGATCGAATCATAGGACAAATTCGTTTTCGAAACTGTATAAATTGGAAAATTGTTCTTATAAAAACAATGAAAAAACTAAACGAGGAGTGCGCAGAGTCATTTACAGATTTTTCTTGTAACAATGAGAAGACAATGGATCTCTCTTGGGAGCAACGAGAGAAGTTAATCCACCTATTCTAATCCGTTGGTCACACAAATAAAAACCGTTCGTGAAGAATGACAGAAAAAGGTAGACTATAAAGCGTTCATTACGTTTACAAAGTAAATTCGAAAATGTCATTGAATACACTTCTTTTTTTTTTTTAAAGAACAATTTTATAAGAACAATGAGGCTCAAAAATGCCAAAAAATAAGAACAATTTAAGAACAATCCTGAGCCTGGAGTTGCTGAGTTTTAGGTAAAATAAGGGCCAAATTAATGAAATTAGGGTTCAAACTCAAAAATACCCCCAAATTTTCCCTAAAAATAAGAACAGGATAAGAACAATTTGAGGCTCGAAGTGCCAAAAAATAAGAACAGCCGAGCCTCAACAAAAATTTACTGGTTCTTATAAAAAAAAAAGTGTATAAGATCCAGTAGTTAAGATAATTATCTTGTGGAAACTTTATGCAAAAATGCCGTACAGAACTGCCGATCACCCTTTTCACTAGATACCTAATTATGGTTTGTGAGCCCTGCTACTAATGTGATTACCAAAGTAACGACTTAGCCAAACCAAGACGTGAAACATCAAATACTGTGCCATTTCAATTTTTAATGCCAATAATCTTATTACTGACTTTAAGCATAAATGTATTTCAAATTTCAAACGAATAAGACCAAATCCATTTTAGAGCTATTTATTAAAGCATGTACCAGGAGAATTACAGACATCATATTGTCTCCACCGTGAAATTAGAATTCAATTTTTCCAGCTGACACTTGAAAAAAGCACCCGAATTTCTTTACATGTGGTTTTGTTATTGTCACCAGAATGAGCGAAATAAACGAAATAATAAGTTGCAGTAAAACAGTTGACTTTCTTATTTGATTTTCAAGGGCAATTGCCTGTTTCACAACCCCGGTGGAACTTTTAATCACAGTGGGGATAAAAATTCCAATGGAAATTTCAATGGGGATAGCAATTCTATTATTCCAAGGTAAAAAGTCAATGGGGATGGTTCTGGAGTGCAATTTTTAAACATTGAATTTCGAGGGGGGGGGTGAAATCATAGTCAATCACCCAGTGGGGCTGAAATTCTAGGATATTTTTCCACCGGGTCTGTGACACAGGGGTGTATTGGATTTTCATCAATTAATGGAGCGTATCGAAAAGTAGAACGTCTAATTAGTGAGCAACAACTGTAGATATTTGAAAAAGAGCCCTCTCGGTGGTGCTTTCCAACATTATTACTTACTAAATTTTACTTATATAGTTCAATTTCAGTTCAATCCATAAGTCTTTGAATTTAATAACTCTTTTCTTTAGATCTGGCCCTTGGTTGGAAGGTGCAAAAAGGAAAGCGAGTATACCTCCCCGATACCACCCTGATCAGAAGAGGCTTATTATAACACTTTCTTTTTCAGTGAAGGTTTATGAAATAAACTTTCTAAATTTGAGGTAGTCATTACGAGTACAAATTTTTGGTATCAGAAAGAACTTGTCTCGTCTATCGAAAGTATAGATTTTGAAGTAAATACTGGAAGATTTTAGAAACTATCAATGGGAACTATATAACGCATATCTCGATATTTTACTAGCCACTTTTTAGACTCGGATATAATTGCGAAATATAATCTATATTATACTATAGAATATGCAGTATAATTTGTTTTTTTACATTTGTAAAGGTCTAAATCGTTAATTAAAAAAGTTACAGCAGCTCGACCTTAAATGTGGATTAATTTACGCAAGGATTACATTTCGTTTTTTCCGAAAATTCGCGAAATTTATATACTCGCGAACATTCTGAAATGTTTGAAACCAGAATTCTTTCCAAAAACGCCAGTTTCATTGCTACCCCTAAAGAAAGAAATTGATTGAACAGGGCACTGATTTACGAAAAGGGGACTGATTTACGAAAATAAGTCCCATGAAATTATTATTGAAAAGTTGTTAACATACAAATTAATATCAGTTCGCGAAAATCTATCCACTTAAGGTAACAAATCAAACGAAGTTGAACAAGGAATCTTGCTTTTTTTCTTTAGAAAGACAAAAGTCGTTGAAGCAGCCATGGTTTAGTTGATCGTTTTCGTTTGAAGATGACATGGTTAGTGAATTTCAAAAGATAAATTGAGTGACAATTTTCAAATCAAGATAGACACTTCATTCCACAGCAGTATTTAATTGAATATAAATGTATGCCTTAGTATACGAGTTCGAATCTTGGAAAGATAATCAATAAAAACGCCCAAATATTTCTTAAAATTTGATTTTCATAAACGCTGACTTTAATAACTCAAATATCCAATTTACATGTCTCAGTACTTTGCCTTTATTTAGTGGAAAATTACTTTTGTAGACTCAAACTCCTTTCCTCTTGGAGATTGAAATGTCAAGCTCATCATTTATCGATTTTCACTTTGTAGCGTATTTCATTGCGCTCAGCCCCCAGCTCAGATTCTCTCTGTAAAGAAAAAGAAGATAATGCAGTGTCGTTTATAAAGATCAAATAGGCCGCCACTGAGGGCAACATTTTCTTCTCCTTTTTTGCAACATTCATAAGAAAAAGAAGACATTCCAATGTTTATTACGCAGTAGAAATTTCCCACGCTCTTAGAAACGTGCTTCAGTATCTTTCTCTGATTTTCAGTTTTACAGCATTGTCGAAAATTGAAATTTAGTACTTGAGGCGTGCAAAGTTTCCCGAGGTCGAAGAATCACGAAATTTACAACATTTACTTTCGCGAGCTCATACTTCTAGAATTGGATTGAAACTTTTGCCATAAATCTTATATGCATTTTATTTTAAGTCTGACGTTTTACAGATTTTCTATTTTGTCAAGCATTTCCTTTTCGTGAAAATCGTGAAAGTTTCTGCGAGTTTGTACTGCCAAATAGTACTTTTAGATATCGTTTGCATTAAATAAAAATAAGAAAAAGTTTGCATTAAATAAGAAAAATTCTACATGGTACCTTTTCGCAAGTCCCTTACTTTTCGGGTGAAAAATCGTAGGGCTTAATTTAGTAGAGAAAAAACTAGCTGATTCACGGACCCTATAGATATACTTCCTGTAAGAAGTATTTTTTCGTTTGAGAATAATAAAAGCCTAAGCAAAAGCTTCGACGGGAAAAATTGGCTCACCTTAGATCATGGCTTTGGTTTGGGATAAAAATATAGCGGAAAGCTTTGTCGGTTGTTTAAATAAAGGGGAATTTTTTCGTCATGCCCTTGAAATTTTGTTCATTTTCAGCAATAAAGAAATTTTCACGAAAAGTTTACCCTGAAAAATGTAACTAAGAAGTAAGAACGGGCTGGAATCTCCGAATTAATTACTTCCATACGTAACAGGGGGTCCTTAAAAAAGCATACGTGAGGGAGGGAGTCAATCAAGATGTACGTATCGCTAGCAAATTTTTTTAAACTTTTTTTAAGACTTTATATGTATAGTATAAAATCTTAGCTTACACTAGTTTTTTTCGAAGTTTCAGCCCAAATATAAAACGGAATAAAGAGAACGTTTCGATGTTTTTAAAATACATATTTATTTATTAAACAGAAGGGTAATCGAAAAAGTTTACGTGCACGGAGCAAGGTGGTTTTTAAAGTGTACATATACTTTTAGAATAGACACCTAACGTTTGCTTCTTTTAATTCACTGGCCAAATCATTATTAACGGTGCATCGAGAGGCAAATTTACAAAGCAAAAGGAATTAGGGTAAAATATCAACAAAACTTATTTTACAAGTTTCGAAGTTGCTCGACCATTAAAATCAAAGGCAAGAAAAATCTCCTTCTTTTGAACTTAACTAAATTAGATATCAGGTCTCTTTTCTTTTTTCCTTGAAAATTTGAATTGATTGAAATTAATTGATTGACAAGCTCTTGCAACATTCCCTACTCTCGAAAGAAGACATTGCAGTGTCACTAAAAAAGAGATTCTCCAAAGCCGTGATTTTGGTAAAGAAAGGCTGTGGGAGGTTGACCCAACCCTTAAGGCACGCGTCATACCCAGCACCTATATTTTTGCCGAAGTGCCCTCCCCCAACCGGGGGTTAAATCATACTAAGAAAATATCAGCCAAAATACTGCTAAAGTCTGTATTCATTTCATCTGCGAGACAAATTTTTTGTAGTGCTTCTATCTCACCTTGCTGAAACGTATCTTTGGCTTATCTTTAAAAATTCTCTTTACTCTTTACTCTATATCTTCAAACGAGAAAGGTTGACTTATGACTATGCTCTTGCCTTGGTGCTTCAACGATTTGTCTTTCTAAGGAAAAAGATAAGAGTGTATATATAGTTTGTTACGACACTTAATGTCGAACGGAAAAATACACCCCTGTTTCACACCCCTGTGTCACAGACCCTCTGAAAATTTGTCCCAAAAATACCCTATAATTTCATCCTTGAAACTCAATGGAAAAAATTGCATTATATAACCATTCCCACTGCAATTTTTGAGCAGGAAACAATAGAACATAAAAGGGGTTCGGATTTCGCTAAAAAATATTATCCCACTGATGGAAAAACTGCCACCGGGGATGTGAGACAAGGGATGTACAAATTGATAGATCGGCCGTTTAAGAAAAACATCACAAGATGCTTTTAATCTCGCTTTTCAAGTCAGATATAGACGCATGATAGAATTAATATTTTATACTTTTCGGTTGCAGAAAGTCGATTAGGAAGACCTTTTAGCTTTTTAGACATGATGTTAAGAATCATCACTATTTGTAATATCCCCTCAAGAACAACAACCCCTTTGACCTAAATAAAAGCTCGACACGGCAATTTAAAAGTCAAAGAGACGCTAGCCGAAATATCGAAATATTCAAACTGGGAGATAATTAATCCTACAATGTTAGTACCTTGATATGATATAAGACTTCTAACCACCAATGTTTTTTTTCCTCAAACCAGTAATTTGTACTTACAAGCACTGTCTAAAAATTTCTAAATCTAAATATTGTATATCATGCTGAAAAAGAATCCCTATTTGGTCCCTAATCGACAGCCCTCTCTTATCGCCTCATCTAAATCATACCATGTATTTTGCTCTCGTAACGATCAAGAAAATCCAAATCAGGCTGAAACTTTGATCACACAAAAAAAGAATTTGAAATCAAGCAAATGTAACACCCCTTCTCATTTTTCAGCCAGGGGTGGGGGGGAGGGGGGAGGGTAAAAGTTTACAGCAAGGATTTGTTTATTTGATTATTTTCAGCAGGGACAAAAATTAGAGTCTAATTTTCCACTGTCTGTGAGAAGGGGGTGTAATGTAGGCAAGAAACAATCATTCTTCACTCATTCCAAACTTCCGAGGGAATGTTTTTCGTAACAAATTGCCATCATACAGTAATAAAAATCAAGAAACATTTTTGCCCAAGTAATAAGAATTTAGATTATATTTTTTGAGTGTATCATAATTCAGAGTTATACAAAGAATAGTTGGGATTTGAACATTTGAACTAGATACTTTAATTCTTTTCAATTCAAAACTCCCTTTAATTACGAATTACATAGAACACTCCTGTTTCAGTGACAAGTCGAAAATTGATTATCAGTAGGGATAAATTGAAGTGCTGGACGTGATGAGTCTAAAAAGAGAACTTCCTGATTTAGACAAGTGAGTGTTCAAATTCTATTGTCGCTCAAGTAAAGTTTTGTTTCTTTGTTTCTGTGATAAAGGGATGTTTAATTCGAACAAAATTATATTCCCCGTTTGCTTTATCGAGATCCAATTAGCGAAGGATCGTGTGATAAAAAACAATTATGAAATATTTTTTTCGTTTCCAGGCAAATGTAACTGTGACGAACGCTTTAAACATAGTCTATCTTTTTTGTCATTCGCCACGAACGCCTTTGAACCAAACCATTCGTCACGAACGGTTTGGATTTGACCCTATTTGAAAAGCAATCGTGAAAAATGCACAAGCATTCGTTATGAACGCTAAGACATTCGTTTAGAAGCAAAGCGTTCGTCGTGAACGCTTAGGCATTCATCGTGAACGCTTAGGCATTCGTCATAAATCATAAAGCATTCGTGACAAACGCCTCCCTGTTAAAGCAAAGATTTATTATACACTGGATAAACGACTCATAAAACGGTGGAGAGCGATCATTGTATTTTCATTGTTTCAGAAAACAATTGATGTTCTAGCTTTGTCCGCAAAGGACAACTGTCATGGCGTCTCGAAGATGTCTGAATTAAAAAAATGTTTATCAGTTTTATTTTAAAAAAGTTCTCTAGCTCTTTCTTTTTGTACATTTGCAGAAAAAAAGTTTGAAAGTAGGGCTAGCATACCAAGCAGAATACATCTGTAAAATCTAATGTGAGAAAAACATCATTAGACCAGAAATTCAGACAAAATGCTTATAGTGACACGAAATTTTCAATTGGAAATATCTTTCCAAGACTGTCCCCAGAAGAACTGAAATTAACATACATAAGACTTGAGTGTCTTGGCTCCACTGTGGTATGAAAATCCTTTGGAGGCACGTGGTGGCAAGGTGGTTTTTTTTAGGTTGAAGTTTGAAACTTCCCGGTTTCAACATAAAATTTCTTATACACAACACGTCTTTTGCATCTTTTAAACAGCTTGAAACGTCATAACGACTTGTAATTAGCCATTAAGTGGAAGAATCTGACTCTCACAGGAAAGTTTTAAGTCTCTTTTGGGAATTGGATGAGTGATTTTCGATAAGAAATGCAATAAAAATGCTTCGAAAAATCATTTAATGAGGGAAGGAGAGTGAACAATAATATCATTACTGCGGACATAGCTAGTACACGAAAAATCGGCAAAAATCTGTTACTTGTATATCCAGTGTATAATAAATCCTTGGTTAAAGCGTTCGTCGCGAATGAGTCAAAATCTAGAAAGCATTCGTGACGAACGGATAGACCGTTCGTGACGAATGACTGACCGTTCGTGTGTCCACGACGAATGCTTTTCGTTCCAGTGAATTTCACGTAGATTTAAGTTCGGTATTTTGATCCTCTACTCGTAGTTTGCAGCGAGTATGTTAACTAAGCAACTGTGAGTAGATTTTCCAAAACTGCCAACTATACATTTTAGAAGCTATTAAAGCTCATTTTTCGTCGATGAATCTTCAAAATTTGTTTTGCTTTCGTTCATCAAAAGATCGAATTTTACGATTTCGAAAATTTGAAGGTTTTTACATAGTAATATCAAAGTTAAAAGTACAAAAATTAAAAAAAAAAAAGTTTCGCAGAATTTAATGACCTTGAAAAATCTGTCTGCAGAGAAGGGGTTGGCAGAATCTTTTGGCCGGCAGTTTGTGTCACGCACACGAAAGGAAAGCTCAGCAGCGAATATGTTTAACTGGATATGCTTTCCGTAAAGAAATTGTGTAATAAAATTGTCAACTAAACACAAAGTGTATAGATTATCAGCTTTTAGAATTAACTACTACCCCCTAAAAACTGTTACCCCATGATCAGCCCTTAAAGGCGACTGACTCCTCCCTTCTTTCAAAATTTTCAGTTTAAGGGTCAGTTTTTTTCAGTCTTTGATGATATTGTTTAGGTATTTAAATATTTTAAATCGTATTTTGTCTTAATTCGTACTTTTGAAAAAAGTCTACATTTCCAGTATTTTCGGTATTTTGTGGAAAATCAGGAATCCCATATTTTAGTTGAGATCTTATGTTAAGATTGAACTATTTGGCTTTTTCATTACTGGTTCGATCCCAAAATCGATTTTTTTAAGTTCTACGGGCTTTAATGAGCTTGTTGCAAATGGTGACACACAAACATTGTGGGGACACAAGAGAATTGTTGAATATTCTCGATTTTAATGAAAATAAACCATTCTCGGCTCAAAAAGTCACACACAAACATTGTGGGACTTTTTCGATTATTGTATCAAAATTGCTTCCTAGTCAGTTTTCTGAGCTAGAATTTCAAAGGCTTTTTTAGTTTTTTTTTACCTTTCCGAAATATTCCGGCCATTCCGGGAATATCCGGTCTTCACGATAACATACTGCATTACAGTATGAGTCCATACCTTTTTGTTGATTCTAGGCCTCATGGTCAGTTTTTAGCTTTCTTGTTAGTCTTTGATGATATTGTTTAGCTGTTTAGATATTTTAATCGTATTTTGTCTTAATTCGTCCTTTTGAAAAAGGTCTACATTTACGGTATTTTCGGTACTTTGTGGAAAATCTGGAATCCCATATTTTAGTTGAGATCTTATGTTAAGATTGAACTATATGGCTTTTGTCATCACTTTTTCGATCCCAAAATCGATTTCTTTCAGTTCTACGATCTTTGATGAGCTTGGTGCAAAAGGTGACACACAAACATTGTGGGGACACAAAGAGAAATTTCGATTTTAATGGAAAAAAAACCATTCCGGGCTCAAAAAAAAGTCCCAACAAACATTGTGGGACATTTTCGAATTTTATATCAAAATTGCTTCCTAGTAAATTTTCTGAGCAAGAAATTCGAAGGTTTTTTTAGTTTTTCGAGCTTTCAGAAATTTCGGATTCCGAGGAATATCCGGTCTTCAGATACATACTGCAACTACAGTATCAGTGCATACCTTTGTTGATTCTAGGCCTCTTGGCAGTTTTTAGCTTTCTTATCCTTTGATGATATTGTTTAGCTGTTAATATTTTAATCGTATTTTCTTTTAATTCGTCCTTTTAAAAAAATACGTTTACGGTATTTGGCTTTGTGGGGCCGGGGGAAACATTTGTTTGAATCTTAAAGTTGAAATATTTGGCCTTTTCATCATTTTTTCGATCCCAAAATCGATTTCT
>NW_027103749.1:434426-513550 GCF_902728285.1 Clytia hemisphaerica | reverse complement strand
AGCTATGAGTGGTACAAAGATAAAAAATGGCAAGTAACTGGCAACGCAGTAGTCAAATTTCCATTTCCATTTAATCTGCTGCCGTTTTGGAAGTTTTTAGAGGACCTGCAGAGGGGTCCTCTAGCAAAATGAGAAGCAAAACCCTAACGATTCAATTTACTTTTAGAATAATGCACAAAATATCTTAAGACTTTTTTAGCTAGAAGAATAGCATAACAAGACTCCAGAAAAAAAAATTTGATTGAATTGGATGTGTTTGTTACCTAATTGTTTTTGCATCATCAGTCTATTTTTATGAAAAACACAAATTTTCAATTACTCTATAATTACAAAAACGTCAAAATTTTGACGCTGTCAACAAAATTAAGCAAGAATAAAAATTTGTACATTTTAGGGGAAAATATGATCTATATCTTTCATAATATTAAACAGTTACTTTAATGGGATAAACTTTCGCGGGGATTAAATTTCGCGGTTGGGATTAAATTTCGGGGTTGTGCCTATCCGATGGCACTATTGTGTGGCAATATTTTCACAATTTTGTGACGTATAATGTCAAATCATGCATATTTGTTGTTGAAATACACATTATTTGTGCTTCTTTGATGTCTTTAAACATTTAAAAAGTAGTTAATTTGACATATTTTGAGTTTTGTTTAGAAATATTTCGCGGATGGGGCCCTTCCAAATTTCCATTGGGACTTAATTTCGCCGATGACACACAAAACTTTAATCCTCGCGAAAGCTTATCCCATTAAAGTATTATGGACAAAGTCGAATCCAATATGCAAAAATATTGGATGAGACTGCGTCCAATTGTAAAAATTTTTTTTTTTTTGGAAATAGCCTCCACGGAAGCTATATATTCGAAAATATTGGACAGTAAAAAAGCCAATCAAATGTCCTATTTACACGCATCGGATAATAAAACATAGTATGCAGAAGGGTCTGAAACACTGCATTGTTAACCTACACCAAATTCTTTAACCCATAAAATACAATACATAATTTGACAAAATTTGTTATTCCCTATTTTTATTTGACGCCCCTAAAAACTCAGACCCCCTATTTAACTTGGAAAATTTCATATTACGTTAATCCCATTAATTCACACGCCTCTCATTGTCGCACATCTCTGAAAATAAGGTATTTATTGCGCTCTCTTTAATTTTTCACATCTTGTGATTTCTATTATATTTTTTAGTTAGAGGACTTGTTCTTAAAATTAGCGTAGTTTTTTAATGTTTGCGTAGATTAGCATAGGCGAAGCGAGATACCCTGCAAAATTTATCAGGGAGTCTGCACTTTTATGACATATTCATTATCTTTTGATAAAACAAAGACTTAAGCAGATATGTCTAGTTTTTTACAATTCTTCTGAGACTTTTAAATATCTGGTGATATTTAAAATCTGGAGTTTCCTTTAAAAGAAATCCTTTCTTTGACACCCAAGTGTGTAACAGTAATTACATAGTCATTAATAAAATTTCAATTTTCTACATTACTTTGATCGATTTCTACCTTAAGGGGATTAATTTTCGCGGGGATTATATTTCGCGAATTTCGCGAGTTTTTCCGAAATTCGCGAAAATTAATACTCGCGAAAATTTTAAAAACCTTTGGATTCGCGAAATTCGCAAAATATAATCCTCGCGAAAAATTTAAAATCATGATTTTTGCCCGAACCCCTAGGAAAATGAAAGAAATTCGGTCAAAAAGGGGCTGATTCGCGAAATTTTATCCTCGCGAAAATTTAGAATTCCCGTCTTCGCGAAAATAAGTCCCGCGAAAGTTAAATTATTTCGCGAAAAAATTGTCTCGCGAAAATTAATCCCCTTAAGGTAATTAACGAAAAATTGGTTTGTGTTGAGATCACTATCTTTTATTAAATCTTTTCTACATTTCTTAATCGTGATTTTATTGGTATGGCTTTCATCCAAGATTATGGATGGTCGATGGATACTTTTGTTCCCGCAGAGTGCGCGATGAAATACTCAAGGTATTTATTTTTGCACACGTTTTCTACGCGGAAATAAACGCATGCAAAAATTAGTGGGATTAAGTTATGTACAAGCAAAATAATTGAAGAGAAATTTTATCCTATTAAAGTACCCAAACCAAGGAAAAACAATTTTTTTTATTTTGAAAAAAAAAATTAAACATAATAAATCTAGCTATTCTCCAACTAAAACAAATTTCCTTAGAACAAGTTTTGAACCAGGTTTAAAGTTACATCTTTAAGTTAAACATGGCGCAAAATTTGTTATTCTCGCATTCATGATTAACCAAGAAGTTGGTAAAAGCCACCACTGAACAATTTCCTTCACAGAAATTCCACTTGTTTTCTGAATTATGCGCTTCTTTTGTTGCTATTTCAGGATCGGTAAGTCTATACCCAAATCCTTGGATATCTGTAACCATCATCGTTTCTTTACTGTGTTTTAATGTAAAATGCATGAAGGTTTCAGCTTTTTTGAAAATTTCTTCATCTTTTCCAATAAAGTCAGCATTGTTATTTATGTATTTAACAAAGTCACCATCATAAAATGGTTCTACACCTATGGGAGTACCATTTAATTCTGAGTAAAAAGCTTTATCGTAAGAAAAAACCTGGTTGAAATCTGCTGGAGCTTTTTTTGCAAAGTCTGCAGCAAGGTGACGAGCCACCATGTGCATTTGCACATTTTTCCGCATGTTTTTATGTGGCTCGTCCATTTCAATAAATTCCTTCAATGCATACCATCCTTTTGCTAAGTCGCCACCATAACACTCGGCTTTATAAACCTTCCTAAAAGCACATCTATCTATTTCCTTGGTTTCAAAGATAAAGTTAGCCAAGAAAGGGTCTTTCCAGCTAGCACTGACAATATCGTATTCTTCCAATATCAAAGTTATCATCTTCTTACTATTTGGAATGGCTTGACCGGCCTTCATTAAATGGGCATAAGAGACTGAAGGCATAACAACACGACTTTCCCTTGGCTCTTCTTCATCAGTTTCCTGTGATTTTCTTGGTTCATGTTTGGAGATTGATGATTGGCTGTTTTGCAGTTTTCTCTTTTTGTTCTTCAATATCAAGTATTCTGCAGTGTATTTCTTTTGTTAAATCTACTTGATCTATTTTCTCAATTGAAGGTCCCCTGTCAGATAGGAGAAGGTCACAGGTCTTCCCTTGGATATCACCAAATACCTTGTGGCATGCTTGTTGTACGGACTCCAACGTTGGGTTTATGCCAACATCAACAAATTGTAAACCACCTATGCGTTTGTATTTTTGGTTCACACCGGAAGTCTCAGGTTCATGGAGTTGTGCTTTACACAGATTTTCATGACTAGTTCTTTCAACTTTCCTTCTCTGATTGGACACCTTTTCTCGAAGTTTATCCACTTCACCTTGATATTTAGCTTTCTTGGCAGGCATAATTACAGATCAGATTAACCATATAAAATTAAACTTAAAAATAAAAAATAACAAGCAACATGCTAAATGGAACTACCTGAAGATTGATGTAATAAGAAAATGGTAAAAATAGCAACAATAGTAAGAAGATGCAGCACTTTCCAATCATGATATATCATTTAAAATAGCTTGTGAGGTTGATTCTGTGATTTGGCCTGTAAAATACTAATAAATCAGAATAAAAACATTATAATTCTGACTCTATGAACTAGCAGAAACATTCAAAACAGTCGAGCAAACTGAGCATAGTGCTTCATAAGGAGCACTTCATCCAGGACCTGTTTTTTAGCCAAGACTCCTGGAATTTGGTTTTCCCCATCTTTCTTTCTCAAAAAAGCTACTCGCGGATGCCTAATAAACGTACAGGGAAATAAAATTGAAAATAATAAACATACAGGCTGAAATAAACGTACAGACGAGAAATCAAAGCTAAAATACCTTAAAGGAAGAAATTTTGGTGGGAATTTAATTTGGCGGATGGCCAAAAAAGTTTTTTCAGAGGGAATTTAATTTGGCGGATGGACGAAAAAACTAAATTTGGCGGGAATTTAATTTGGCGGTCGCTTAAAGATTTAACCTTAGGATGGCGTCAAAACAGCGAAAAAATTGCAAAAACACCTTAAAAGAGATCATATTTTCAAAATGTATAATTTGGCGGGAATTTAATTTGGCGGATGGCGGAAAAAAGAAATTTTGGCGGGAACTTAATTTGGCAGATTTCAGTCAAATCCGCCAAATCCGCCAAATTTTCTTTCCGCCAAAATTTCTTCCTTTAAGGTAAATAAACGTAAGGGCTAAAATAAACGTACAGGGAAAAATCTACCAATTTTTCAAAAGTAGAGTTCAAATCGAACGCTCAAATTTATAGCAAAACGCTTGAATTTACTTGTGTAACATTCGAAATCTCCCACAATACGTTCGAATGTAATTAACGGCCTTTCTACACGTCTTACTTAAACAAAAAATAACAAATTTTTTCCAGTATGCGATATTGGGTCAAAATAAATAAACGTACAGGAGGGAATAAAACGTACAGGCAAGAAAATTTCTCAAAATGACTGTTCCTAATAAGGTGCGTACAGGCGGGAAATTTGACACGAAAAAAATAAACTTACATGTACGTTTATTAGGCACCCGAGAGTAGAGGATCAACTTTTCATTCTAAAATATATCGATTCAATTTTCTATCTTCTGAAATGTCGGAAATCACTGTCAGTATTAATTAATTCACAATTGAAAAATGGTTTTAAACTTTCATTGTAACTTTAAGAAAATTAAAAACTGATAGAGAGAAAATTTTAGAAGGGGAAGGTACCACTAATATCACTGGGATGATGTATTCTCTAAGATTTAGGCTAGTAAATAGTGATTGCATGTAATTTACCTCCTGCAAAACTACACGTATCACTTCCCACCATTTTAAACTAAAAACAACCTTTAGAAAAAATAATCGACTGAAATCTTTTAAAAGATATTACAAAAATAATGAAATATTACCAAACTACCAAAAATATTGAAAATATTGCTGGATCCCAACAACCCTGCAAAAACTTATTCTTCCATGGTTGATGCAGAGACTTCAATCCCATTAGCCCGTGTACCATCTAAAAACTTTATCATGTCTTCTTTTTCAGAAAATCGAAATTCAACAGCACTCTGTAGTTCTATCTTTTCACTGTCTGTCATCGTTGACATAATTTCTTTTAATTGTAGGTGTTCGATCCTACTTTTTTTCTTTGAATCGGCCTTAAAATGAATTGGATGATATACCTTTCCAGAGGGTTTGTTATTTTCAAGCCATGCAGCAGCAGATTTCATTTCATCAAATGCAGCTTTAGCTGAATAATAAAAACAATAATAATAATCATAGAAATAATATTAGTTTAAACCTTATAACACTTATTTAGCTAATATTTAAAGCAGGAAAAAGATAAGTAACACTGAAGGCAGTGTTTTCGAAAGTTACCTCACTGTACCTCAGCTCAAATTTTTGTTAAACATTTGTAATTAATCCAAGGGTAACCTATTTTTGCTAATAACTTGAGTAGTTATGTAAGTGTAATAAGGTGAATGAAGTCAAAAAGGAGAATTGCTTGTAGTATGCTAATTTTTCTACAATGCAAAGTTGGGAGATTTGGGACTAAAATTTAGCAAATCAGTGGGGTTACCCATTCATTTGCGGTACTTAGCTGTGCTGATGGAGACTATGGGGCTGCTAATTTGTATTTTACAAAGCCCATCAATTTTGGCGATTTAAAAGGCCTAAGTTTATCATCATTTCACGATGTGAGGGCCTAGTCCTTCAAAATGAGCTGCCAACTTATAAAAACCTTTACTTACCATCACGGATGCTTGCAGCTATATTTACGCTTGGCGTTACATTTTGCATTTCTTATTCTAAAAATAAACAAAAGGGTAAAATATTGAGACTGAATTTGAATCTAGTTACTTCCAAAATATTAGTACTTCATTCATAATTTCTGATCCCAGCGAAAAAAACTAAATTTGTTGTACTGTACTACAGGCCTGACTGACTGCCTGACTTTCGCCTTACCTTTAATAAAAAGTGTGACATTGTTTTTATAATATCTTTAGTTCTTCAAAAGAGAATCAAGACTATCAAGACAGTGTCAGTTTTTTTTGTTTTATATTTGTTATACAGATCTACAGTAAAGAAGTCCTCCCAATCTCATTTGTTCTATTCTTGCGATAGAAGGTTCCTGATCTGATTGCAAAATGTCGCATTGATATCCAGCCATATGAAAATGCTCTGTGCATGATTGTTTTAATACTTCCAATGACCAGGTTGGAGTAACCAGGGTCACAATTTCAACAGGTCCTTAACACTTGTATTTATGATTTTGTCCCATTTGGAAAGGTAAAACAAGTTGAACACGAACAGTTGATTGTTCCATTTTCAATATTAACAATTATAACTGATTATAACCCTGCAATAAAACTGTTTTGAAAATTTAAAAATCTTTTAAATGTAACTTAATCTCAATTTTTGTTTCCATTTTAAAGCTATTATTGAACATTTACTCTTACGTGCCAAATAAACACCTCCCCCTGCTTGTTACCTTAAGTGGATAAATTTTCGCGTGGACTTTTTTTCGCGAATCAAGAATCTAAAAATTTCGCGTGGACAAAATTTCGCGAATCAGCCTCTTTTTCACCCGATTTCTTTCATTTTCCTAGAGGTTTTGGCCAATTTTTAGATTTTAAATATTTCGCGTGGACAAAATTTCGCGAAAACGGCCAAAAATCGCGAAAACCGCGAAAATTAATCCACGCGAAATTTAATCCACTTAAGGCATATCATCAAATAGTGTTCACTTCGCGTTGAGTGAAGTTGTTCGCGAGCGCAATGTCTCTCAAGAATGTCGAAGCGAGTAGAATATTTCAAAAGCGCCAAGGAAGAAAATATTCTCTGACAGAGAAAGCAAGCCATAATGAAAAATGCAAAACATCAACAAAGGAAGGAGTACAGTATAAATACAGGCCGTTGGAATTTTCAAAAGATGGATCTTCAAAGCTGTTTTCAAGCCATTCGAGATTCAACCAGTATGATTCAGAAGTCTTCATAATACAAGAGACTGATACAGAGGCTGAGGGGGGTGAAGTTGTAGAAGAAGTGCTTCCGGCAAAGATGACGACTATGGTTGAGTTGTTTAAACCAAACGTAGAACTGACAGACATAATTTGTCTATCTGACACTGATAGTAATTCTTGATTATTTATTGTATGTAACCTTCTTCAGGTGCCTTCTCTCTCATCTTCATTGTTATCATTTATCTCTTGATCATTTGAAAACAGAAAGCTTAATTTTAAAGTTTTTTTTGTTTTATCAATTTTCTTTCGAAAAATAATATGTCTGAGATGATATCAAAATCTAACTCTTTAGAGCTTTGACTTATGATTCATTTTATTATAATTTACACTCTTCTTTGACTTTTTGGTGGAAATCCTGAAATATCCTTATTTATATTAAGATAAGATCGAAATTTAACCTATATTTAACATGTAATTTATGCCTGAAGCATAAAATAGGATTTTCATGAGATTATTGAGCATTACTGGTGTATCATTGGTAACAACTGTAAGGCATTTTTAGGTTCAGTTGCTAAATTCCATGATGGTGATATTTTTACTATATTCTTAATATTTTGGCCAATTTGATCATAAAAATTCTTATAAAGTATTTTCTTATTATAAAAGCGTATAAATCATATTGATAGCTTTATTGATTTATGACATTGATCAATATTGATTGATTGGTTTACGATGTTGTACAATTTAATGATTCAATAAAATTCATTGCAATAAATAAGGATAATGGGACATAGTTTTCAATTTCTGATATGCATACTTTTAAAATGTGGAAGTTGGTTGGAGATTGTTTGCACTATAGCATCCATTTATGATCTTATAAAAAATCCAAATTTCGTTTTGCTTGAATATCCTATGAGATTTAGAAAAGGAGACCGACCAATGGCCAGAACTAACAACCAAGACATTTTGAAACATTCCAGCATATCTATTTAATAAATCTGAAAATGCAATGTATACTTCTTTGATGAACTACCTTCAATGTGTAGACAACTGGTAGCAAATAAATAGCCTGTCAAGTGAAGCTTTCAATTGCTTTGGTAGCCCAAAAGCCATTTAATTCTCGGTAGCACAGAGTTATTTGAATGACACCACCAAAAATGAAAATGAAATGGAACATAGCTTTAAGTTTTTCACATACAGTTGACGCTCTCTAATTCGACGTTCTACTATTCGATAGGCTCTGTTATTCGATTAAATTTAAAGTCCCGTCAACAAGAAAGTCTCATGAACGACACTCCCTTATTCGATAAGCTCCCTTATTCGATGAAAATCCAATTCCCCTTGAAGATCGAATTAGAAAGCGTCAACTGTACTACATAATGAAAATCGAGACTTTATCATGTTTCAATTCTTTTGACCAAAATAAACTACTTTAATGGAGACCACTGCTAGCACATAGATAGCCTTTCGATTTTAGTACAACTTGCTTTGATAGCTATTAGCCAATAAATTTCATGGCAACACACGTTTTTGAATGAGAAAAGGGAATGGGAAGGAACTTTTACTTTGTGACAGGCGCACTTGATATGAAGTGAGACTTTGTCAATTTTCGATACTTTTTAATCATAGTCATTATAAAAAATCCCGGTCTGGCAATGTATGGTTTTTAGATTTTTGTTCAATTTCCTTTTGTTATAAACAAAACACAGGTTGTGATTTGCATACTTTTGGATCACGTTACCAATATCTCCTCTTGGGAATGGTCTATTTTTTAATCACATGATCAGAAAGTTTGCAAAATAAATCGATTTTTGTACATAAGCTCCATCATTTAACAATAACAAGAAACAAAAGCCTTCCAGACCAGTGTTTTTATAATGACTATGTTTAATCAAAATGAACTATTTGAATGGAGACCACTGCTAGCACATAGATAGCCTTCATATTTCAGTACAAATTTGCTTTGATAGCCCATTAGCCAACAATTCTATGGCAATACATCATTCTTGAATGAAAGGGAATGGGAAGGAATTTTTACTTTGTGACATGCGCACTTGATATAAAGTGAGACTTTGCCAAATTTTCGATTCTTTTTTAATCGAAATGAACTATTTGAATGGAGACCACTGGTAGGACTATATAGCCTTTCGATTTTAGTACGAGCTTGCTTTGATAGCCCATTAGCCAATAAAATTTATGTCAATACACCGTTTTTAATTGATGTTTCCTTGCAATGAGAAAAAAGAATGGGAAGGAATTTTTACTTTGGGACATGCGCACTGAATAAAAAGTTAGACTTTGTCATTTTTCAATTCTTTTTACCGAAATTAACTACATAGAATGGAGACCACTGGTAGGACTTATATAGCCTTTCAATTTTAGTTTGAATTGACTTTGATAGCCAAGTAGCCAGTTGATTTGTGATAATACAACGTTTTTTTAAATGACGTCACTGATAATGTTATATGAAATGAGACAGAATCTAAAGTTTTTGACATGCGCACTAAATAAAAAGTTAGACTTTGCCAATTTTCGATACTTTTTAATCATAGTCATTATAAAAAATCCCGGTCTGGCAATGTATGGTTTTTAGATTTTTGTTCAATTTCCTTTTGTTATAAACAAAACACAGGTTGTGATTTGCATACTTTTGGATCACGTTACCAATATCTCCTCTTGGGAATGGTCTATTTTTTAATCACATGATCAGAAAGTTTGCAAAATAAATCGATTTTTGTACATAAGCTCCATCATTTAACAATAACAAGAAACAAAAGCCTTCCAGACCAGTGTTTTTATAATGACTATGTTTAATCAAAATGAACTATTTGAATGGAGACCACTGCTAGCACATAGATAGCCTTCATATTTCAGTACAAATTTTGCTTTGATAGCCCATTAGCCAACAATTCTATGGCAATACATCATTCTTGAATGAGAAAGGGAATGGGAAGGAATTTTTACTTTGTGACATGCGCACTTGATATAAAGTGAGACTTTGCCAAATTTTCGATTCTTTTTAATCGAAATGAACTATTTGAATGGAGACCACTGGTAGGACATATATAGCCTTTCGATTTTAGTACGAGCTTGCTTTGATAGCCCATTAGCCAATAAAATTTATGTCAATACACCGTTTTTAATTGATGTTTCCTTGCAATGAGAAAAAAGAATGGGAAGGAATTTTTACTTTGGGACATGCGCACTGAATAAAAAGTTAGACTTTGTCATTTTCATTCTTTTTACCGAAATTACTACATAGAATGGAGACCCTGGTAGGACTATATAGCCTTTCAATTTTAGTTTGAATTGACTTTGATAGCCAAGTAGCCAGTTGATTTGTGATAATACAACGTTTTTTTAAATGACGTCACTGATAATGTTATATGAAATGAGACAGAATCTAAAGTTTTTGACATGCGCACTAAATAAAAAGTTAGACTTTGCCAATTTTCGATCCTTTTTAACCAAAATGAACTACTTGAATGGAGACTACTGGTAGCAAATAGATAGCCTGTCGATTCTAGCTTAAATTGCTTTGATAATGATTTAAAGTAGTACTCTGTCTTTAATGACGTCACTGACAATATGATAGGAAATTGGACAACAACAGTCATTTGAAAGTATGATATGCGCATGTCACAAATTTGAAGATTTATTACGTCATTGGAAATTCTTATCTCTCTCTCTCTACCATACCTTAAATTGTCAACAGTATCATTCAAAATGTGTGGAACTACCATAAATTTATGGGCTACTGGGCTATCAAAGCAAGTTAAAAGGAAATTTGACAGGCTATTTATTTTCTACTAGTGGCCTACATTCGAAATAGTTCATCGATCTAAAAAAATCAAATAATGGCAGAGTTCTACTTTTTATTAAGGGATTTCTAAATTATTTGAGAATTTGTCATTTTTGATAATATTTCATAGAATGGGCTACAGTTGATGGTAGCCTATGGGCAGCCCCCTGGTAGCCAATCAAATTTTGGTTGAAATTGCTTTGGTAGCCCGGTAGCCCAAAAAATTTCATATTCAAAAAATGTATTTCATTCTTTTGAAGTTTCTAATGTGCATGACACGGATTGAAAGCTTCTTTCTGTATTCCACTTTAATTGACAATGATGTCATCTTGAAAGACCTCTCTCCGTCCTATTTTCTATTACGTTGTCAGTGAAGTCGTTTGATGAACGTTGTACTCGGATAAATCTATTGGGCTATCAAAGCAAGTTTGTACTAAAATCGAAAGGCTATCTATGTGCTAGCAGTAGTCTCCATTCAAGTAGTTCATTTCCATTAAAAAGTATCAAAAATTGACAAAGTCTCACTTTACATCAAGTGCGCATGTCACAAAGTTAAAATTCCTTCCCATTCCCCTTTCTTATTCAAAAACGATTATTGCCATAAAAATTCATTGGCTATTGGGCTATTAAAGCAAGTTTGTACTAAAATCGAAAGGCTACTATGTGTAGCAGCAGTAGTCTCCATTAAAAAGTATCAAAAAATTGACAAAGTCGCATTATTACATCAAGTGCGCATGTCACAAAGTTAAAATTCCTTCCCATTCCCTTTTCTTATTCAAAAACGATGTATTGCCATAAAATTCATTGGCTATTGGGCTATTAAAGCAAGTTTTGTACTAAAAATCGAAAAGGCTATCTATGTGCTAGCTGTAGTCTTCATTCAAGTAGTTCATTTCCATTAAAAAGTATCAGAAATTGACAAAGTCTCACTTTATATCAAGTGCGCATGTCACAAAGTAAAAGTTCCTTCCCATCTCCTTTTTTTATTCAAGAACGATGTATTGCCCCAAATTCTATTGGCTAATGGGCTATCAAAGCAAGTTCGTACTAAAATCGAAAGGCTATCTATGTGCTAGCAGTGGTCTTCATTCAAGTAGTTCATTTTGATCAAAAATAATTGAAAATGACAATGTCTTACTTTTTATTGAATGCGCATGTCAAAAAGTTAAAATTTTATTCTGTCCTTTTCCATTTTCAGTTACGTCATTCATAGAAATAACTTTCGTCTTCCAAAAATCCTTTGGCTACTTGGCTATCATATAAATTGTAGGCTAAAATCGACAGGCTTTCTTTTTGCTACCAGTGGTCTACAGTTAGAGTAGTTCTTTTTAGGAAATAAATTCAAAATTTCAAGATTTGAAAATGAAGAGTGGGGATGTATTAAGTGCACCTATACAAGTAGAGAATTGAATTTCAGAACAATATAATTATCTTAAATGACACTGGCCTATTATAAATTTCCATCAAATATTTAATTAACTGTTAAAATAACACTTCAAAATTCATAGTCAATTTACATTTTCAAAAGCTTTTTAAATTTTGCTGAATCTGCTCGTACCCTCAACGAGTCTCTTGTTCTTGAGGGATTAAAGTCAAATGTTTTGTCTTTTATAATGGCTGCCCAGTTCTTCTCACCATGTTTTTGTATCCCTTTTAAAAGCTCCTCATCTTCCTCTTGTGAAAATTTGATGTTTCTAGAAGATTTTCTTGTCTCTTTAATAGCAGTTTCCTTTTTTACCTCTACACTTTCAGTTATTCTTCGTTTGTCGTAACTCTTAGAGTTTTGAGGACGTTTGGTGTAGATGATACAGTTGACCTTACGACTTCCATTTGTACGTCTCTTGACTCGTTTAGATTTTGATTTGTGAGAGGTGAAGTCGAACACATTGATTGCACACGTTGCATGATGTTGTTCACTTCAGTGCACTGAGCCTCAATATTACTTGGTTCGAATGCGTCATCGTCTGAATCTACTATCATTGGAATGTGATTATTTGTTGAGGTTGAAGAAGCTGAACTAGCAACTGCGTCTTGAATTGGTTGTGATTTAATTGTATTTCTTGACATGGCAGCTAAATCTCTCAGCACGCCTGAACATGCTTCTTGGTGATCCTTTCGTGTAGTACCAAGCATTTTCTCCATGCATTGACGACCTTGCGTGGCGACTATTCTCGATTGTTTCTTTTTGTAGTGAACCTTTGCAACATCAGAGCTATGTTTTTGATCCTCTGATATTATGTCCTGTTCGGATCGAGATAATCTATCCGCACTTGTTGTTTCAACTATTTGTCGATATCTTGTTGGATGGATATACTTTCCTATGGCTTGATGTACAATTAAAGTCATTGCAGTTGTTAAAGATTGATATTGATTGCCTGTTGTCGATACTAACAGATAGTCACAACTTGGTTTCATAAGAGGTCTAACAAAGTCTGTGTATGTGTCCAAGACAGTAAATACTTCTTCAGTTAAGATGAGAGTATCAAAAAGATATTTACCTGTCGTTTTGAACTCCCTCTGGTCAATGAAAACCATCACCTGCTTTGCTTTTTCGATCATTGTTAGAGTCAAGTATTGAAATGTCATTGGTCTACTGCACTTTACACGTAAAAATAAAAAGGTTGTGATGAAACGAGTACAGAATGTAAGCTCTTGTTTATTGGGTAATGGTTGTTGTACTTTGCACTTATTAACGATTTCTTTGAATTTGAAGATATGATAAGGAATGACTCCCTCCATTTCTTCTAAAGTGGCCCAGCTGTCTCGACCAATGAGCGTTTCTAGGTCAAAGTTTCTCGTGCCGTCAGGCGTTTCTTCTTTCTCAGATTTTTCCTTTGCTCTCCTCAAATAAACTTCTGTGATTGTAAAACATCTCAATTTATTATCATTGATTCCAAATGATTTTCTATAATCCATTAAATCAGAAATAGCTTTAAAACATAATTAAGTGCCCCTGAAAAGAGATAGTTTCCATTGTTCGTCTAAAACAGTCAAAAATGTCAATATTATTGTTGTAGACCCTAAAACAACAATCAATCAGTTCGTAAGTTAAGGGTGTTTTGAATTCGTTATCCCCAGTACTGCTCATCAAAAACTTCAAAGCTCGTTTAGCGACTTGTTTAGCTTCTCTGTCATTTTTACCTCCACCGCAGGTAGTGGTCAACCACCTATAAAACGATTTTCCGATCCCTTCATCGATTGAATAGTAAGGTTTGGAACTTGTAGAGGCTTTCTTTTGGACAATAGGCTGGTTAAGTTCGACTTCTTCCCTTTTAATTTCTGGCTGGTCATCAAAATAGTACTACCAAGGGTGCTTGTTATCTATGTGTTTTCTTAAACCTCTTTTGCTTTCAAAGTCTGAATGTAAGCATAATTTAGCTGGACACGTAAATTTACCTTTATCATTTTCATTGAACGATAACTTTCGTTTTCCATTGGCTGATCCATTGACAGAATGCCAGTCGACGAAGAGCACCCTCCGGCGGGCCATATTGGCCTTCTTTGATCAGTGAGTGTTCAAACTGTGTCATTTATACTGTTTGAAAACAGTAAACATATCCTAAACAGGGGGTCCTATTGTCATGAATGTCATATTGTTCTTTGTTTTCTTAGGGAAAATTGATAGGTGATTGGATTGTTACTTGCTAGGGGGTTTCATATTTCGATGAACGAGTCAAATCTTATCATCGATATTGTCCATGGTCTCATGTGTATTGTTCATATTATGTCCTTTTTCTTGAGATGTAATTATCAGTTGACTAAATATTCCCATGGGAATTGTTAATTTTTTATTCTTTTTTGAGATGTTCATCGTTCAAATTTACTCAAAAATATCATATATAATATGAAAGTATCTACGATCTGAAGGTAATGATAATATATTTAATGTCTTATAATATCTTCATATCATTTATTAAAAATAATATGATTTAAATATTATAACGATTTACTTATTTTATCATAACATACAATCATATCATATTATTTTATATCATATATGATATTTATGATAGGATTTGAATAAGATGATAATGTATTCGTTGTTTTAAATGATATCATAAACTTATAATAATAATATGGTCAAAATATTATGATTGTTTTATCATAACCTATTAAAATCAATATATAGTATAATATTTATGATAGTTTGGAATAATATGATAATATAATCATAATATTATATTTATATCTATCATATTATCATGAATATATCATAATATGGTTAATAAGGTATCTATACTATACTACCATATTATAATATATCATAAATGTAACGACCTTCTTTGGTCATTTGACAGGTTCAGATTCTTCTTATCAATTATGAGAAAGTGAACAATAATCAGTATCAATAAGCACTATTATGACAAAGATTAATTGTTCCCTTGAAAACTGATTTTACTGTTCTTAGTGATCAGAGAACATTTTTTTCGTTTGCTTGAATGATTAAATGAGCATATATATTTATCCCATATCACAAGGGAATAGAATATTCCTCCAATGAATGGAACAAATTATTCTTCGCGGTATAATGAAATTGTTCCTCCATATAAAGGAACAAATAATTCCCCGCGGTATATCGAAATTGTTCCGTTAAATGAAGGAATAAATAATTCCCCGCGGTATATTAAATTTGTTCCATTATATCAAAGAACAAATAATTCCCTGCAGTTTATTAAAATTGTTCTTTCATATAATGGAACATCTTTGAGTCCACAAGAAAAGAACAAAAAAGGGTCATTGTTGTGACCCGATTTTTTCTATTCAAACAAAACGATTTATTCTCTGCAAAGAGAACAAAAGGGAATAAAATGGAATTCTCAAGAGTAGAGTTTCTTAGAATGTTCCATAAGGAACAAAAAAGAGACTTAATTGATGTTCCTTCACTGTACATCGCAGCGCAACATTAAATGTATCAATTTGGGAATCGTTCTCTATAGAAAAATCCCTAAAAACCGAAAAAAGAATAGCGCCTTTGTTAGTAATCCTTTCAAGAGTGATAAAAATCCTTTGTTATAACAATTGCTAGTTGTTACATAACTTGGGATTTTGTCTAACAAGATGGTATAAAATCAACTACATTAAGGTAATTACAAAAAGCTGTACTTTTTTTCTATAAATCAACTAACTTTTCATTCTAATAAATTGATTTAATATGCATAACACTATTTGTCCTTTTTTTCTTTTAGGGTCGGCCTGATTAAGCACGTGTAGATGGGGCATAGTGAGTGAGGTTATAGTGGTCTGGAAAAATTTCCTGGAAATAATCTATCTGGTAGGTGCGCGGATCTACATAAGTGTCTTCTCACCTGTAGATATTTTTCTTGATAAGTTGTCCTTCGAATTAATTTTAGAGGTTGGCATGGGTCAAAATTTAGGAATTTAAAGTTTTTAGATGTAAATACACCTTTCCCGTAATTCAAGAAAAAGCTGCGCACACATATTTTGTCACTCTCCACCGTTTGGCTTGGGGAGGTAAACAAACTCATTTTTACTTGGGGAAAGCTGGTTTTTGAGCTTTCTAAACTTCCATCATTAGAAAATCCTCTCAAATTTTAGTATGTTATCACTATATTTACCCTGCAAAATTTCATCTCATACAATTTAAGATTGCAGGTTAGAAGCTGAAAACCCACTACTTCCCCTAAGCCCTCCCAGGAAAAAACGCATTTTTTACCTCCCCTAATATTTTAGTCTGGACCCATACAAATTTTTACTCCATTTCACAAAGCTCACATGAGATAAAAATTAGTATGGTAGAATTAGAGATTTTGAATTTGCCACCAGAAAAAAACCGTTTGAAAACTGGCCAATCAGAATTTTGTTGCATAAATTTTTCGGGAGAACAATAGACATAATCGGCCAATCAGAAGCGTTTCTACAAAAAATTGTAGAAATTTTTGTCCAAAACTACCCGTCTACTATAGAGTTCAGAAAAAATCTTGAGTAGACGGGGCCCCATCTACTAATATTTTAGACACATCTTTGGAGTGTGTCTTTTTCTAGGCTAATTCTGAGAAGTTTGAATTATGGGAAAGGTGTATTCATTAATTCATTAAAGCGCCGGGTTATTTTTTCAAAAATCACTCATAGAATAAGTTTTACATGTATTTCTTTGCTTAAGAGTAAAGCAACATGATAAAGGGCTTTCGCAGTATTAACCTTTGATACCTCATTTTGGCGGGCTCTAGTTGTATACAGTAAGTTGTCTGGCTAACTGTCTTTAACGTAAAAAGTGTGTAGTAATCTCTAAAAAAAGAAGAAAAACTTGCCCTATTCAACCTTAGTGCTCAGTGTTCCTTTTACCTTTCTTGATCTAGTTTTGTTACTGTCCTTCAACAAGGCTGAAGAGTTCTGAATGAAGCTTCTGGTCTAAGAAAATATAGTAGACTAGGGAGTATTGATCAAACCTACTCCAGCACAATATTTATGAAAAGGTTTGGCAAGAGTAAAAGTTAGATTATACCAAATTTTAATATGATAACTTATCTGAAATAATACTTCTGACTGAAACATCTTTGTAACCTGTACATTAAATTCAAATGTGTGGCATCTAACGAACAGCACAGCGGACAACAGGCCAAACCCATTACTGGCACCCACAGAATCCAGGCATAACCATAATCCAGGTCACCCAGAATCCATCCCATATGGAACTTTGACAACTTATGCGCATGTCACAATGTCACAATATATCTACCGGCTAGGAAGGAAGAACCGGTTAGGAACTAAGAAATATTTTCCTAGACTCCCAGGAAAGTCTTTGAGGTTTTGACGGCTGAATCGGTTAAGGGCTAAAATTGGCGGGAAAACGCTATTGCACTCTTAGGCCACGAGGGTATGTATTTTTGCCCTTATTGCACTCCTCGGCCACCTACTCAAAAAGAGTCAACTTGATTCCTTTTCGATTTTGAATTCAATTTGATTTAGATTTTAATTTGAAATTCAATTTCATTTTGATTTTGAATTTGATTTTGATTTATATTGGATTTGATTTAAAATTGATTTTGATTTTGATGTTGATTTTGATTTTGATTTATTTTTTTGTACCTTTATAATATTTTTCCCTTTATTTAAAAAATAACTGTTCTTTTTCACTATTGCACTCCTAGGCCACCATAGTATTGTATGCTAGTTTTATTCTCAGTCATTTTCTTTTTCGTTCTTTCCCGTGCACGGACTTTAGGCGTCGAACCGGGTTCTGGGCCTACTCTTTGAAGATTTGTGTTTTTTGATACTTGTATTTTGTCGTTTGCCTTGTTCTTGTCTGTTGTTTACCCTTTTTTGTTTCTTCGTATTTGTGTGGGAGTTTTTGTTTATGTTTGTTAGTTTGTTTGGACTGCGGGTCGGTTCAGGGTTATGGAATCTGGGGGAGGCTGAGTGTTGGACGTCCTTAAAACATGTTTAAAGCCGCTGCACCTGTCGCAAGCCAGGGACTCCAGATTGCATTGGTTGGGTTTTTGAGTGGTTTTTGGTGTTGGTGTTTATCTGTTTGGTTTTTTAAACTTTATGTCTATTGGTTTATTGGTTCTTTTTCGCCTAAAATTCTCATTTCTTGACAGAATGTTTGATTGGTTTGATTTATATATTTAGAAAAATTCAAAAAAATGGAAAAAAAAAAGAAAGAAAAAAAAACAAAAAAAAAACGTATAGTTATAAAAATATTAGTGCCTTTTTATGTTTCATCTTTATTTTATTTAGTATTTTCAACACTTTCTTTCCTTGAGGTCAGATGTCTGATCTTCACCATATATATATGAACAAAAAACCAAAGCCATGAGCGAATGAGAAATTCTAAAAGTAATAATAAAATATGTATATATATGGGGAGCTAGACATAACTTGTAGCCTCCGTAATATCAATGTCTGTAATGTTTGTGTGAACTTTCTTGGGCACTCTGCTACCTCGAACACATAACACTGTTGATCGTATTAATGCGAAAGACAACTTTGTCCTGATATAATTGAGAGTTAAAGAGAATAGTTCCCCCTTTTTCTCGGAAAGTAACAAAGCTAGCGACCTGATGAAAATTTGGGCTTTTCTACCAGAACCTCCATTGGTCGTAAAGATTATAGGGTTAAAAGAGCCACCTTCAATTCTGATAATTCTTTGGTTGTAATGTCCTTTCTTCTCTTTCTGGTTGACACTAAACATGGCACATTTGCCTAATGTCAGCTCTTGCACCATCCACTTTTATTGCTCCTTTTGGTAGGTCTTCTCCGCTGACTGGTTCGAGGCTCGGTTCCACTGAGACATCTTTGGTCACTTCGCTCAGGAATGTAGAAATAGTGTCTCTTATTTCATTATGTCTCTGGTACACGAAACCTCTCAATTTTTTTATGAGATAGATGTTTTCTTTTGCTCTTCTGCGCATACTTGATTCATACTTGTTCATACTAGAATCATACTTGATCATACTTGATGCATACTTGATTTTTTCATAAGGGTAACCGCCACCATTGAATCTAAAGAATTTGTTGAGTATATCAATAAAACGATCAGGTCCCTACCAACCCGAATTCTAAACAGTTTTACACGCGACAACAACAACTAGAATTGTTTCAAAATCACAAATTTTGGTTGGACAGCACAACCGTCACCGGAAATGTCACTACCGCGAAATAGGAGCATTTCGCAGGGATTAATTTTCACAGATGAGCTATTTTCATTTTATTTTGCGGGGATTTATTTTTAACGTCAAAAACCATGTTTTTGGGTAATAATTTTTTTTGGTTGCAAAAAATAATTCCAACACAGCAGTTATGTTAATGTACGTTAGAATACGCTTCTTTTGATGTATTAATGACTACCCTAAAATGAGTGTTGGACACCCCGTAACTCGCCTGAGGTTTCTTGAAAAGTATGGCATTGTAGAGCACGATGAGTACGTTTTTGTGATAAAAGAGGCCCCCCCAGTCGACCCTCAATTCACGTATTCACGCACAAAATTTTGCCGATTCACGTATTCACGCGCAAAAAAAACGCTTTTCACGTTCACGCCAATTTTGCTTTTATATCTTTGGTTAAAACGATTGTGAGCTTATTGGGCTAAATATGACCTTTTTGTGGTTTTTTAAGTAGTTTGACCTATTCTTATGCCAAACATTTTCGCCAATATGAAGTTTTCTGCAGTTGTGTAACCTTATTCTCGATAGTGTCGACCTTTTAAGGCATCTTTTACAGCTATTTAAATAGCTAAGTAAAGCAATGTTTTAGGTCTGCCGCAACAAAGTTACAAAGAACTACCCCTCTATCGTAGGGTGGGCTTTTGGTGTGGTATTTCCTTCCTCCCAGAACGGTAGGAAGTCTTTTTTAATTTTAAATCGAGGATGGGCCAATCCTGGGTTGAGAAGCCGTAGATTTCAACACAAGCTTCAAAGAGGTGGAGCGTTAGTACAGCCAGAGGACTCAAATTCCAATGCGATTTCAAATCAACCGCTATCTCATGGAAGGAAATTTGTGGAAAACAATAATGCGAGCGAAGCGAGCACGAAATTTTTCGACAATTATAGCTCTTTTATAACTGAAAAACGGCCTTAATACGTTATTGTTAGCCAAATATCTGGTATGGCGAACGACGTACCTGCCGTCCCCGGTTCGGTGTTCCAAGAGTTTCGCGAAAGAGAAAACTTTTAATATTTAGAATACCTAGATTGCTCGAAAACGCATCATGTACATCATTATCTATGAGAATTATTTTTTAATTGTTCGATGCTGCATGCATACAAGATGTTTTAGAACTATCTACTTTTGCAAATTATTGAAACAGCAAAAATCCTGCTTTAAGTCTCTAAGTTAACACGGTATCATTTTGTGTATTGTATTGTAGTAACAATATAAGCGACTACGGAGAGACGACTATTATTAAACGCTGACGGAGAAAAACTTCTTTGTTTTGGCTGAAAACGTTTTCGTCGGATCCAGTCCCGATGCAGTATTTGCATCACAAAAATTTTCATTAAACCAGACCCGATCAATCGAACTTGTCGAACCAATCGAACAATCGAACTAATCGAACTCCATCGAACGATTAAAGTTCGATTAGAAAAATTAATCGAAATCTAGGATTTTTTAAAAGATTGTGAGTGTTCGATTAAGTTCGATCAATGGGTTTCGGTTCGATCAGTTCGATAAACCAATTTTGTTCGACAAGTTTGTGCTGCTCCACCACCGTATATTAGCTTCTTTTGAAAGCCAAATTCGGAATGTAAATCGGGATATTCTTCCGATAACGGATTACACACTTTTCCTGTATCCTTTTAGCGCCAGAGGCGGTTTGTTGGGGCGTAGCATTCCGCCACTCGGCCGCGCGCGAAATCGCAACAGAGGGGCTACGGACTTTATTCCGGATAGACAAATATCCGGGTACAATAAACGTCAAGCTGTTAAGTCCGGGAACTGTCGAAATGGCAATCGCGTGCCAGGACAAGTTTTTGAAAGCGAGGGAAAATATGATGATTTAATATCATCGAACTAATCGAACTTTTTACTGACCGAACTAATCGAACTGCTATTGCTTCAAAAATTGTGAGTGTTCGATTAGGTTCGACTAATTTTTTTAATCGAACTTTAATCGTTCGATGGAGTTCGATTAGTTCGATTGTTCGATTGGTTCGACAAGTTCGATTGATCGGGTCTGGATTAAAAATGAAAAATACGCCCTCAGAAAAATAACGAAAATATTTGTTTAGATATCTTTGATGATTTTAATATTATAAAGTTTTGATTATTTTGAATGACTTTACCATGACAATGTTACCAAGTTAATATGACAATAAGTTCATCCAAAACTATGCGAGCGAAGCGAGCAAGAAAACTTTACAGATTTAGGTCTTATATTTTTAGAGTTTTCTTGCGTTTTAGACAATGATTTGCTTTTCACGTTCACATTAAAAATCTCGATTCACGAATTCACGGAGGAAAAATCTTATTTTCACGTTCACGCTGATATCTCAATTTACGTATTCACGTCAGAAAAAGGCTCATTCACGTGTCACGCCAGCCCCTGGGGGAGCCCCATAAAATCACTAATATTCTTCTTTTGCATAAACTGACTTTTTAAAAATTTAAGATTTTTTGCTTGTAGCTTCATAGTCGTGAAACAAATTTTTTCTTCTTATGTCATCGCTACTGGTTGAAAATGAATGTGAAAATTAGTAGGAGCTCAGATAGAGCTTGAATTAAATTAAATGATCTATGATCTATTCAGCAAGGAAAAGTATCGAAAATCGGGTCATAAAATCAATATTTCGAGAGCTTTAATCTCCTAAAGTCTTTTTAAAAAAATTTGTCAGTCCGCCCATTTTGATGCATATCATAGGGACGAAAAAAATGAATATTTTTTCAAGTGCACCTTAAACATTTCATGAAAAACTTCAAATTCAGCTGATTCCAAATCTGTAATTAAATTTATCACATCTATCATAATTGTAAAATTAAACCCCCACAAAATGGGTCTATGTTTTGCCTATTTCGGATATTGTGATCGGTAATTGGAATAAAAATTATCAACATAAAAGAAATTCTGAAACAACACCATGTTACAGGTTCAACTTTATAGCAATATAAGGAGGTAATCTTTTTATCAAATCTATTTTGCTTGAGCCCGTGACCCTTGTTTCAAATTAGGTTTTGAGGTAACAGAAGAACAACTTCGTGACGTATTAGATGCATCACACCTATTAGAGAGCTCCCCCCCCAGCGGTTTGCGTGATGGCGTGACTGCGACTTTTTTGGCGTGATTGAGACTTTTTTGGCGTGATCAAGAATTTGGCGTGATGCGTGATAGGGCAAATATTTGAGGCGTGATGCGTGATTTGGGCTATTTTTCACTATTTTTTGCGTGATGACAAATTTTGGCGATTTTTGTGATGCGTGATGGAGAAAATTTTTTTGCGTGATGGCGTGATTAGGGGTGCCACTGGGGGGCCTCATTAGATCAAGAAAAAGAAACAAAACTTCGGGATTATATTCAACAAGACGTAAGAGATCGTTGTGAAACTCTTCAAACGATTGATAAAGATTTGGATATTGTGGAAACCTATTTGTTTTTAACAAACAATTTTGAGTACTGATTCAAGATGATTCTCTTCCCATCCTTGGAAGAAAATGAAGAACCATCCTTTTCGTCATCGATCGTCAAAAATATTAGCTGTTTCTGTAAAATATTTGAAATAAAGCAATTTGGATTTAACACAGGTTAAATCGCGGTTTAACTTTTATTTGATAAGCGCCACATACAGTATTCGAATGGCTGGATGGCCGCCCACCGCCAACTGAGTCTACTTTGCTAATAGCCACGTGACGTCATGTTCATAATGGCCATCGCATCTCCATGTTCAAGTCGACGCTCTAACTGAAAGCTGACAGGATGAAATGTTTTTACCTCCCTCCCTCCCTGCAGTTATGGTTGTAGGCGATCCTCACTTATTTATACTAATATTGTATTTATCAGGACAAATTTTCCCCAAAACTTACTATTCGAGGATTAGCCATAAATTTATGGCAAACTTATATCTACCGACTCACACTTACTTCTCAGCCGTCCGGCTACTTGATTGGTGTCTACCCCTAATCTAGGCCATAGGCAAATGGAAAGTTAAACCTTATTTTATTAAAAAAGAAAGTTTCATATTATTTTAAAACATTGAAATAGTTCAATCTGACACCCCCCATACAGGAAAAATCTTACTCTTCAGCATCTAACTGAAAATCCTCAAATTAACTAGAATTAGAACTAGATTATTTATGTTGAGAGCGAGGCGAAAGGGAACCAATTTTGGGAGGAAATTATTATTTACTCTTCTGTGGATAATTTTACGGGGCGGGTTATTTTCCTTATTTGGCAAACTATTGACAAGTTTTGACTTTATTTAACGGAAAAATTGTTTGAAATTTTCTTCAAAAAAACAACGACTTTGGAACACCTTTGGGGAGAAAATACACTTTAAGTGTGACCCCTTCTACTACCCGAGACAAATTTTGTATATTTATTTTTTGGGAAAACTGGAAAAGCATGCAAGTCAGGGCCACGTTAAAAAAGACGACATTTTTATCCGACTTGGGGGGGGGGGTTTCTCACAAAAAGTTACTTTAATGGGATAAACTTTCGCGAAGATCAAATTTCGTGGATTTCGCGGATTTGGGTGTCAAGTCAAAATATTTTTTAACCAAACTCAAAAAATGTGAAACAACAACGTTTAAAATGTTTACTGGCATCAAAGAAGCGGGAAATTAAGTCCCCGCAAAATCTCAAAATTTCGTGGATGGGCTCAACCGCGAAAATTTATCCCATTAAAGTAGTCGGTCGATTGTTGATCAATTGTTTTGATTACCAAAATCGAATTGAAGATCGATAAGCTTACTCCTGTGTGCTTCACTGTAGGGGGGGTTGATTAACCAGAGGAATGGCACTCCGCTCTTTCGTGACTCCTTTCTAAGGACCAGAAATAATTGCAGTCCATTGACCAAAAATTACCACCCAAAGTCCCCGAGCTGATGATCATTAGAAAAATGTGTCCCCCCCCCCTTTAAAAGAAAGAAAATGCCAAAAGGCAAAATTAGGTGCCAGTGAGAATATCTCAATGTGGGTAGGGGTGAAATACCTTAATGGTTCTAATTTTGACGAGAACTAGTTTTGATGAATTTTTCTACTATTTTGATTGGATTAAATTTCGCAATTTCGCGAATTAAAAATCACCAAAGCGTTTGGCTCTCTCGCGAAATTAAATTCACGCGAAATTTTTGAAAACGCATTTCCAGCAAATTATGTCTCGGCTGTCTGTTTTTGGCAAGAAAGACCATTTTCAAGGCTATTCGCGAAATTAAATCCACGTGAATTTTTTCACTCGTGGAATTAACCCCAAAAATCTTTGCTAAAGTAACATACTCAAAATAAGACACAATAGAACGAGGTTTTCGTAGGTGTTTGCCAAAATTAGTTCTCGCCTGAATTAAAAAAACGTGCTCTTCGCTAAAATGATTTCTCACTTAATAAAAAATCTTGGGCATTTTTGCTGGTTCACCAAAACTGATAATTTTTTAACCTTTGCCATGCTTTGTTTTATTATATACAATACTCAAAACAACGTTAACGAGTTCGAAACTATACTAACAAATAAAACAACCAAAAAAACCTCCATATGGTCTCAATGTGTGAAAAAGGAAATACAAGAGATTCTTGTGAAAATATGAGCATAGGAAATCAATCTTCCCAGCTCTTCTACAAACGAAAATATAATGTACAAGCACTACCAAGCCATAAAACATTGATTAGGCCCATGTTCAATGTTTTTCATTGACTTTCAGCAGGTTTTATTGACTGTCAAGAGAAAATTATTGACAAAAAATATTTTACATCCACTGTCAATATTTCCCTTTTTTAAAGTCAATCTTTTGTATTGACTGTCAATATGAGTAATGAACAACAGTCAATGCAAAAAATTGACTGTTAATATTGACCGTCAATATATTCTATGAGTTTTCAAGAAAATTGATTGACAGTCAATGTAAAATATTTTTTGTCAATAATTTGCATTTGACAGTCAATAAAACTTGCTAACAGTCAATGAAAAACATTGAACATGGGCCTAATCAATGTTTTTTGACCTAGTAGTGAAGCACCTATGAAAATGCCCTACTATTTTACAATGACAAAATACCTAATAATGAAATATGATATGCTGGATATGGTCTGTACAGAATGGTACTTTTTAATTGCAAATTACCCTAAAATTCTTTCCTCTAAAAAGCAAACCTACCTACCAAAGTTCTAACAAATGATTACAAAATAAAGAAAGCTGGAGAAGTGCCCTAATTTCAAATTGAACTTTCATGAGAACCTTACATTTACATTCTTACCGCTTTGAGTTAGACCCTAAAATTTTCACAGGATGCTCAGTTCATAGATTAGAACAAAATATATAAAAATGAGCCAATTTAAAGAAATTTGCTGATATTGCATGATTCTTACAGAAAGTGGCTCTTAAGAAAAAAACTGCAAACTGTTGAGTAGCGTCCTCCAGCTGAATGACTTTTATCATAGAAGTCGGTAGGTACAGTCGGTAAAAGCGTTTTATGTAAAATTTTAAGATTTCCCCAGAAGTTTGGATATTCTGCCAATTTTTTCTTAAAATTTCCCAGGGTTTTAGTCTTTGAAAGAAAACCAACCGACTCGCCTTTTGAGCAACTTTTGGACGCTATCCGAAGGATAAACTTACATGAAAAATAAGTCATATATAAATGTTTTAACATAGTAGACTCCAAAAAATGCCTCTGTGAGAACTAAAGTAAAGGTAAATCCTAAAAACGAGAGGAATATAAAAACAAAAGATAAAAACTGCTGATTGAAAAGCATTTAGTCATAATTTATGATTGTTCAGGTAAAGTAACGACACCATTGATTTTGATCAAAAATGTGTTAATCGAGGAACTTGGCGATGCCATCCTTTCCCTCATTACCAGCACAAAAAAAATTTCCGATTGCTTTTCATCTGCATAGTATTGGGCTGATGCGATTTCCGGATCGAACAGAGTGTACCCAATGCCTTGCAAATCCAAAACCATAACCGTTTTCTTGGATTCAATGTATGTGAAATGGGCAAAAGCTTCAGCCTTTTCCTTCATTTCATTGGGCATTGATGGGCTGAGAAGGGTTGTTGCCAGATTCTTTTTTCAACATTGAACTGCTCCATCTCCATTGTGACTGATATCTTCGTTGGTGGAATAAAATTTCCAAGTAGCATAAATTTGCTTGCTGGAACATCAGTTTTAAAAATGGAAGTGCTTTGTAAAACTGCAGGAAATACTGTTGACGTTCTTGGTGTTGTTGAATGGGTTGTTGAATCAGGCAGCTGACATAAATCGACTTGATGTTAATTTGAGTGGTGGATCGTTACTAGCACTAACAGGTTGGTGATAATTGGCATTGGCATGTTGATTTGGTTGCTCTTGATTATGTTCATCATCAAATTCAAACCTGCAAAACAAGAGTTAAGATTGATACAGGTCACAGTAATATAGACGTGCCTAATTATTACAATATGATACAATAAGTATGAATGTTTGCATCATTTTTTTCTGTTGGACTAATTGAAATTATTCAACAGGGTACGTCTTTAAAAAATGATCTATTATGAGAAGTTAAGTTATCTTCATGTTATGGCTTAAAAGTTTTTAGTATTCTTTTAAAGAAAATTGATTGGTTGATTGGTATCACGTGAAGACCGCTTAATATTTTTCCGTATAGGATTCTGATATTTGGGTCTGTCAAGGAAATTCCTTACAAATCAATATATGGATTGTTACTGTTTTTACAGCCTTTGATTCTCTAGGGATGTACCAAGGAGGGGGTTTATATATAGGTTAAAATACATTATACAACCTTTGGAATATACTTAGATATTGTAAGAATTTGTGCGTAAAAGGTCCAAAAAAAAGGGTGGTGAAACTTAAGCCTGGGAAAAGGAGAGGGGTTGATGAAAAAGAGGAGGGTGTCAATTTTTAGGGGGGCTTGATAGCCCTCTGCCCACTATGATATCAGATTTTTGTTGTTGCGAGGAGGACTCTGTTTTCTCAGAGGCTTAATGTTTATAAATTTCACTGGTACTCTGAAAAAAATTTTTGATTGATATTCACCAGTCTTTTTGCCTCTAATAATACACGTAATCGCTCCTACAAAATCACAAAAAAACATTGCCCTACTACTGGTCCTGGTGGTGTACTAGATTTAAACAAAAATTTTATTACCTCATATTTATCTGCTCAAAACTTGTGATATCACTGATGTCAGAAATTGATGGTTCTCTTTCAGTCTTGATGACATCACATTTGTGATATGGGGGGACCTTGAAATGTTCTTCGCAAGACTTTTTAATGTTTTCAATTGTGAGCTCTAAATGTTAAAAAATCTTGTTTTATTATTTTTTCAGCTAAAAAACAGGTTGAAAAATTCATATCTCAATATCAAACAACAAGGTAATGAGAACTAGCTTTGCAAAATATTTAGGTGTATTTATCGGTGAAAAATTGGACTGGAAAGTTCACAACTAAGATCAAACAAAGCTCGGTCATTTAGCTTCACCGTCTTATATTACTTCCTTATATTATTCATTTATTAATCCACATTTACAATATTGCATAACCCCTGGGGCTCACCGAGCACCAAGGGAATAGGTAAGTTAAATCGTGAAATAAGTAATACAACAAATAAAATCAATAAAATACTTAAACAATAGAACACTCGCTGCAAATTATCTTATCTGTAAATAAAAAGAAAAAATACTGGAACAATAGAACATTCGCTTCCAAATTAGCTCATCTCTATTATAACACAAAAGAAAGTTTTTTCACAAAACACGAACAAAAAACTAGTTCATCTCTATAATTAAAAACTATTAAAATATAAACAATAACGGAATGAATTTCCCAACAGTACAACGAAATGAGCTAGTGATAAACAATATGAGATTTTCCTTTTACAACCGTTGTAAAAAAACTAACTTAAAAGTTTTTTATAAGAAACACGAAAGCACAAAGAAACCAAATACAATCCTTATATATAAATATAAAACATATTTGGTTCAAAAACAAAATACATTTTCCCTAACTTAAAAGTTTTTCATAAGAAATGCACAAACACATAAGCACAAATAACCCAAAAAAATTCTTATATAGAAATTAAAACATCTAAAATACAACCCTACACAAAACAAAAAACTTTTATAACTTTATAGACTTTGACGACAAGACAATGAGTGAAATTGCAAAAACACCTGGACTAGAAGCAAAACAAATCAACAAAGAAAACAAGATGGAAGATTCAGAAGACGAATTCGACCGAGCACTTCCACAAGCACTACCATTCAGGATCCCAAAGAAAAAGGCTATCGAAACCAACGTGAACGATATAGACACTGAACACGTGCAATCTAAATATAAACACCACGGTACGAAAGTCCTTCAACATACGTCGAAGCAAACGAAGTTGATTAATTCGAGGAAATTGAATTCGATTTCGAATGGTTTTATCCCAACACTGCAAACAAAAACAGAGCAATGAAATGTTGTCGGCTTTTCAGACTGGCACTGGTTTGTTTTTTCTTTTTGTTGAGGCTTTTCCTTTTGTTCAAGTTTTACTTTTTGTTTTGGTTCAACATTGGGCTCTTGAATGACCATGACATTAGAATCTACCCTTTGCATATTTTCCTCAAAATCTGAATCAACCTCCTCAAAGTTTTCTGGTATCACATGTCGAAAATTTATTTCATTTTCAGCAATCCAAGCCATAATGCAATGTCTTAAATACTTGTTGTATACAGTTGGTATGGAAAGAAAAAAATGGGGTTGCGATTTAGTAGACTTGAAAAAAACTTTGATTAAAACAATAAACAACAGCTGCTGCAACACAAACAACACCACACACGTTGAAGCATGTCTGCAGTTATTTTGTTCCCGATACACTTCTAAAAACTCTTTACTGTGCTCTTTTCCACTCACATATGTCATACGCAAACATTGTCTTCAGTTAATTTGCGAGTTAATAGACTTCAAAAACGATGTGTTCGCGTCCTCACGTTCTCAAATTTTGATGCTAAAACCTCAATTTTATTTTAAACAATGGCATACCTACAGTCGCTCAAGCCGTATTCCAGTGTAATATCAAACTTGTACATCAAACTATTAATCAAATATTTCCCCTAACTCTCCAAGAATCCTTTGATTTCAAAGTTTTGTCTCGTGTATGTACAAGAAATAGAAACCTGAGGCTCCTAGAACGTCCTAAAGCTAAAACCCTAAATTATGGTTTAAAGTCTGTAAAATACCAGTCAAAATTAAATTGGAACCAACTTTTATTGTGTTCAAAAGAAGACCTAAGTTCACTTTCACTTTATCTGCTTAACAAAAGAAGCGAAAATCTCTGAGAATACGCTTACTTCAATTTTTCTTTATTTTTTCACGTTGAATATAATATGGATTTTGAAATTCGGTTAAATTTTCATTTATTTTACTGTAATAATTGTTAAATGAATATAAATATTTATTTTGTTACATTACTATTTTATTATTCTTATCATTTGATACATTATTTATAACATTGATCCCATTGATTAGTCGGGTGAAACTTCTATATGGCTTGCCTGCTCCCCCAATTTATTTATATAATTTTAAATTATTGTTATTATTATTTAAGTGCTGCCCAATGTAGAAGTTAGCTTATTCAAACTTGTCTTTAAACTGTTTAAATTAAGGAAATGGTCGAAAATGGATTTTTCTTTTCCCAAACTTTGTAAAAACGCACCTCCCGATGTCGAACTTAGTTTATCCAAACTTGTTCCTAAACTGTTTAAATTAATGAGTGGTCGAAAATGGATCTGGATTTTACTTTAAACACGCAAATATAGATTCCATGTATGTTTTTATAATATCGAAATTAAAATAAAGTAACAAATAATTGAGTATAATTTCAATACATTTCCAGAAAATAAAGTGTTGAATAATTCTCATCAAGGAACTGAAAATATTTGATTCAATTCAATACAACCAAATTTATTTTGCGAGCAAATGATGTCGTTTCGGTGTCTTACTTTGTTTCCATTATGGTAATATTATCTAATCTAAGAAGCAAAATAAAAATTAATCCACTTACTTCAAAGGTTTGAATTAAAAATGAAACTTATTTCAAATTTATTCTATCGCTCCACTCAACTCAAAACATAAGACAGGACTAACAGAAATGTTGTATCGAAAAAAATGAATCAACGAATTTGAAAACCTAGCAGTGAAAGCTGATTTGACAAATTCATTTTGAATCCGAAAAGCTGATTGAAGTAGATTTTCTATTACGTAGTCGAAAATTTCTCTGTTCATACTTGTCTTATAAAAATCTTATGAAAAGAAGTTTGCTATCAAATTTGGTATTAGGTATTTCCTGTGTTAGCTAGTGAAGCTCCAGTCAGATTCAGAAGGTAGGTGCAATTTGATTTTACAACAAAAACAGATGCTAATTGTTATTTATTTGATTGAGAAGATTTAATGAGAGTCGCTCGTTTGAATCACCTTTGAATTAAAACCCTACTCACTGACCTGTTTCAACTCTTATTTCACTAGCATTCTACACCTGCTATTTCTAATACAACCAATCTTATAACCCCAAACACTCGAAAAAATAGAGTCGCGTTGCTGAAGATGTAAGTGAATTTGTGACTCCCCAAGCGTTTTTAAGTACCTGAAAATCCGATCGGTCCGTGACCAGCTGTTTCCCCTCCTCAGCCATTGGGCAATATTAAAGGCCGATAAAAGTCTCCTACTGAAAGCGGCTTATTAAAACGGCCGAGTTACCGGTTTGCTGTTTTTTGCTGGCCGCTTTTTGTTTGTTTTCCTTTGCCGGCATAATGTATGACAGCACAAAGTTTTTATTACAGTTACTATGCATTTTATTGACTGTCGAGAATATGAAAAATATTAACGTTCGAATGTTTATCATAACATTCGAATCTCTTCAAAACGAAAAAAAACAAAACATTAAGTTCATTAAATTCTGCATATTCGCCAACAAGTTTGTTGGTTAGTTGGTCATAAAATTCACGAGTGTCGCATTGCAAGCCACACGACAATCTTATTTTTGACGTTATTTCAGTCAGTTTGGCCCACTCTGCCAGTTTGTTGTTTTTGTTAACTTCTAGTGATTGGTAGCGTTTTTTTCAGTTTCTCGTTAACAATGAAAGATGTTTGAAAACTTCGTTTTCTGGGTGACACAAACTGGACAAGAGATTGTAATAGGTACTTCCATATACAACTTGCAAAACACTGCTTACCCAACAATTGTTAAAGGGGTCTTTGATACCGGGACTAGACACTGTTGATTTGTAATGCTGGAGTAAACTGGTTGCATAGAATACTTTTGGCAACCGCTTTCTCTTCTTTCGACTTGAGACCCTAAAGTAACTCCAATATCGCGATGTCAGTTTCATCAGCATTTTTGAACGAAATGTAATTGGAGAACGGCAGGATTCTTGATTCAATGCAATGATCGCATACAAATGCGGCGTTACTCTTGCGAACTGAACATCAGTTCCTGTACATTCTGTGTGATAAATCTTACAGCAGATCTTGCACTTAATCTGAAAATCATTGTAGTCTTCTCTACACTTAGCACCGGTACTTTTTGTTGTTTTTCTTCCGTTTTCTTTGCAGTGGGTCGATAAAACCCAGCCTCGTTAGCATCGTTGCGCTTGTGATTTTTCTTCCAACTTTGGACCCTTTTTCGAAGCTTCATCTTCAGGCTTAATGTTTGCTGGGATGTCAAAGACGAATTTCTCCCTACCTTCCCTTCTGCCAGATAAGGTCGTTGTAAGTATTTTGAATGAAGTCTTGAATGGGCTAATGCAGACCCTGCCATCTTTTCAAGTTAGAGAAGTAACCCTCGACTTGTGTGGTTGTCCTGTTGTATTTCAAAACACAATTAGAAAGCGAAAGTCGTGATTTTTCTTGCCGAGACAAAGAGCACTCCAAAGGATCGCCATTGGCAAACGATATTTCAGTTTAAAATTGTGCTATTATTCACTATAAAGTTTTACATCTGTTGACAATAAGAACAGAAAATGATCATAGATGTTTATTACCTTCAAATTTCATTCAACTTTTTTCTACATTTGAATTGAATTGTAGCGAATAGTTTCGTTATTGACTACTTTGATGCCTTCCCAGTTAATACGTGGTTGAACCAGAGGGTCATAAACTAGAACAATGTCGTCTTTTATGAAAATCAGGAGCCAGTGATCGTGCTCGTCTACAGTCTGATAACCGGTTTTCATAGACATCTTGATACCAAAGACTAGAGATGACTGTTATTTCATCAGGCAGGCGATTCTTCATAAATGATAAAATGCCATTGATAATTTCATCGTTAGCTTTGTCCACCAAACACCTCTTTATATCAGCATTGGAGATAGAAGACGGTGTAGGCGGACAGAAATTGAGTGGACACAAGTGTTTCTAACTTGATATAGTGTTCAAACTGAATGAATAAAAAAAATGACAAGATTGAATCTATGTGACAAAATAAAAAATAATGAAAATACAAGTTAATGAATTAAGTAAATTTTTACCAACTTGCCAGAAATATATGTGGTGTGAAAGTTCTGTCCACGAAAGTAAAACGAAACTTGAGTATAGAATTATGTATTTGAAGGTTTTATTTGAAGAGTTGATTTGAATTCGAATCAAGTTTTGATTTGAATTTACATTTCCTCTCTCATGATACGTCAACAGAAACTTAATTGATATGAAAATTGAACTCTGAATCAGAAAAATCTGAATGTAATTTGAAATACTATAAAAATCCCTAAGGTATAAATGATACAAAGAAAATAAGTAATTATCTATAATTGTTTTTGTGCTTTTAAATAAAATGACGTATGTGATTAAAATGAGATGACATTTTGCAGTCATTAGGGACGCGTGCACCTAATAGACGGTGAGAGGAGTATTTGATTCATTCGACTCCGATCAGACTCATTTAAGAGAAATTCTTCTTCTGTTGCTTTGGTATTTTTGACGTGACACAAAACGTGAGTAGTTGACTGGAAATCGGGATCCTTCAGAACAATTGACTTTTCCAAAACCTGGAAACTGTTGTCGTCTATCTTCAGGATTTTTATTTTTTTCAACAAGATAGGTGATGTAATGACCGTGCTTCAAATCTTTGCCAATGCAATTAACTACTTGAACTAACTAGGTTATACTGGATTTTCTCCTTGAAGCAAGCAATTTTCGAGATGTCAAAATGTTCTTCTACCTTGACTTGTGTCCGAACAACCATCTGATTATTGTCTGAGCGATTTGTCATTATCAACAAGAAAGGAGGTATTTCCAAGGTATCTACCAATCAACGTCTTCGCATTCTCGCAGCATTTATTTGGATAAAGGTCACGGCTGCGACCTTCCAGAGGTAACCTGAGATCAGATTGTGAATTTTTTCTGTACACCATGCTGAGGCTCTAAAGGAATGTGTGAAAACATAACAATCTGATGAATATGCAATCTCGAAATCGTAAGGACCGCGTTCGTCTAAAAGGATTAGGAACGACAACAAAGTTGCGTGGTTGTGTTTATGAAAAGGACGCGACTTTCCAGCGCGCAACAAGATTCTTGTTGTAGAATTTTCTGCGGGAGGACTATTTTCCTCAGGTGTACAGCTGTTACCAGGTTATCCAGAGGTTGATGAAAGAAAGTGTTTTGCAAAAGACAAGTTAAAGTTTCTTGGTGTTTATTGTGATCAACTTTTATACGCAAGGCAAATGGAGAGCGTGATTATAAGAGAGACATCGTGTAAACTCGACAAGATGTTGTGGGAAGGATTTCGCTTGTCATTGAATAATTTGTTTAGAAGCAACACCATAAAATCTTCTGCGTCTACATATCTAGCAGTTCTGTAATCGTGCTTGCATACGATATTGCTTATTTCAACGATAACAGATTCTCCGTCCAACCCATTACCAAAAGGGAAGGGTGAATTTCATCATCAGTAGGAAGTGCCTTTTTCACACATGTTCCTAGAAGCAACTGCAACGAAGAGCTGGCAAAACAGTTAGAATAAAGATTGGTAATACCTTTGTTAGTTATCGGAGATGCTTGCCTAAACTCTGAATGGTTCGATGCTTTATAATACTGCAGAGTGAGTATCACGGATGAATGGTAGTTTGTTTTCTCTTTTTCTGAAAGTTTGTTGAAAGATAGTAACACTTGGCTGAGAAGGTCATCATCGGTGCCAGGTTTTGTAAGGGATTGAACCATTGCTTAATTAAGAATATCCTGGAAAACATCAGTTATGCAAATCATTACAATAATATAATGGTGATGTCAGGCAATCTTCTGGACACATTTCAAACTCTGGTAATTCTCTCTCATACGCATAATGGCAAATCTACGCTACCTACACTTCTCCGTCTTCTTGATGATACCACGTTTTGAGAATCGGATAGGGGTAGCTGGTGACACAAGGAATGATTTTCTGTCTCTTCACTTCTCTGTTATGCTTCTTTTCGGCATCCAGCGTTCCTCTACTATTTGTTGAAATTTATCTTGTTCGTCGTAGTTTCACAACAGACTTTTCAAACTAACTGTGGTTGCCTTTGAGTACATATCTTTTGCCATTTTATCAAAGAAAAGCGATCCAAATCACCACAAAGCAAATTTGACCAAAGGGGTACTTGATCTAATAGTTCCCGAAGATAAAGAAAGAATTTAGGGTAGTAGTACCTATTTTGAGCCGTTAACGTTGATCTTAAGTTTTTGGTAGTTACATTGGATTCAATGGTGCGATTCCAATGCTCGTGCCAGCTTCCAGAATGGCCTGTTTCTATACAGTCGAAAACCAAATTGTCACACCCCCGTGTCACATTTGAGATAGCCTATACATGTTTACCTTTTTTACGCGCGTTCACGAGGCAAAATTGTTTGCTGTCCTTTTAAAAGGTTTGCAACTTTTAGCCAGGTCGAAAAGCAAGTCACCAATTACGGTGTGTTATTAGCAGGTTCAAAGTAGAAAAAAGCGGGAAAATATATATTATGACCTTTTTATGTACGAGTTTAAATCTGGTTAAATGTTAAAAAGAATTGATTGCTGTGGTTATGATGAAAAGGAAGACAAAAACAAACATGGCAAACTTAGCAAGAAGCTGAGTCCTGAGAGGGACATGTTTGTTTAGATTTATTTTTACATTGAATCTTGCTGTGAGGAATTTTCGGAGGATTTTATTTTCCCCATCATGATATGAAAGATTAGGAGAGTATGAAAGATTAGGAGAGTATGAAAGATTTTTAAACTATTAGGAAACCCATTATTACGCACGAGCGAGCGCAGCGAGCGTGTGCGATTCTTTTGGCAAAAGCGCAGTAAAAAGCTGATGTGCGGGGTGATAAAATCGATTTTTCAGCTTTTTTAGCCTCGTTTCCATTCAGACTTTCGTCGTCGTGTGCAACTGTCCGAACATGGAGAATTGTCGCCTGCACCCGACTGTCTGTTGGAAGCATTACGTAATGGATTTTTTCCAAATCTCGTTGTAAATCGAGCTCCGGCGTCAAAAACAGTAGAGTATTTTTATACGAGGATGAAGACGTCATTTCTTCGAGAAACGTCGCGGGAAAATATAGGTATCCTTCTCGATCGGGAAACGTCGCTCGGTTCGGAAGCGCATTGTTGATCGGACCATACTGCCTTTTAACAGTCAAAACAAAGATGGCGGCAAAAATAAACAACTAGTTGCTACCGCTCTTTGGCTATTTTTCTTTGGTTTTTATGCTTTAAAGAGTTGAATTGGATCATGATTTTTGTGTGATTGTTACAAGAAATGGTTGATGATGAAGTTTTCTTATTATTATTCCTTCCTGAATTTGATGTTTCGTTTGGTTTGGCATGAGAGATGATGCAATCTCTTCTTGAAAAACAGGATATTTTATCCGGTCGATATTTTATCAACTTTCACAACAAACTAACTTCAATTTTGCCTGTATATTTACACAAATTCTAACTAGGCAGTTGACTGAATATTTGTGGATAAATCTGACCATGCTATATTTGAAAAATTTTGCGACATCAAAAATAAAAGTTTGAACTCACTTTTTTATGATGATGGTCAGATACAGATGGTAGATGCGGCACCCAAGGAAATGGTTGTGGTTGGATATGAACTGGTTAGCTTTAATGTAAAAATTTAAACCCAGAGCAAAATTTACTGATTGATGATTGATGTTTTAAAAATGCAACGTGGAAAACTTTTGGTTGTGTGAATTTGGACATTTTCTTGCACGTGCGTTTAAAACTTGGAAATTCTTGCTGTGAATTTGGACATTTTCTTCTACGTGCGTTTAAAACGTGAAAAACTTTTGGTTATGAATTGGGACATTTTCTTCCACGTGCGTTTAAAACGTGGAAAACTTTTGGTTGTGAGTTTGGACATTTTCTTGCACGTGTGTTTTTTAAAACGTGGAAACTTGCTGTGAATTTGGACATTTTCTTCCAAGTGCATTTTAAATGTGGAAAACCTATTGGTTGTGAATTTGGACATATTTTCCTCCACGTGCGATTAAAGCGTGGAAAACTTTTGGTTGTGAATTTGGATATTTTCTTTCACGTGCTCTTAAAACGTGGAAATTTTTACTGTAAATTTGGACATTTTCTTCCCCCGTGCGTTTAAAATGTGGAAAATGTTTGTCGTTAACTTGACATTTTCTTCCACATGCATAAATTAAAAAATGTAGAAAAGTTTTGCTGTCAGGCAAAAATAAAAAAAAATGTAGTGTTTCCGGAATGCGGGTCAAGGAAAAAAACTTTGATGCGCCGGCCAGAAAAAAATTTTTTATTTGATTTTTTTGATGACTTAAGTAATATATATATAAGATCATTGAAATAGAACTTTAACAATAACTTTTATGTACAAACAGTATGAAGTAAGCCCTGAACAAACTATTCTTGATCTACAATTGGGAATATCGAACCAAACTACTTTTATAGCTTAAATGCTCCAACTTGATTTTTTTTATAATGAACTAAATAGATGAACCCATAGTCTGCGGCCAGATCAGAAAATTATTATTTTTCACCCGGTTGGTTTCCAGAAAGGCTACATTTTTTTATTTTCGCCTCAATTGAAAATTTGTTCAAGCAATATCCTGGCATGAAGACTTTTTTTCTTTTTGGAAATTTTTGAAATTATGATTGCCAATTATGTGACATTTTATGCTTTTGCAGCATGCTTTCGAAAATTACAAAATGCCCTCTGTTACGGGAATTTTTTCTTTCGACGTTCTTTCAGATTATGAAAATATTTCCCAGTATATACAGTATGAGATTTTTTTTTCTTCTTTTGCATTACACTTTTTTATATAAGAACCAGTAAAACTTTTCTGAGCCTCGACTGTTTTTTTTTTTGCACTTTGAGCTACTATCATGTTCTTATTAGTCAGGTATTTTAGGCATTATACCCAGTTATTATTACTTTGACCCCTAAATTGATTGAAATTGAGTAGTTTCAGGCTCAGCATTGTTCTTAAAATGTTCTTATTTTTTGGCGATTTTGAGCCTCGTTGTTCTTATAAAATTGTTCTTATATCAAAAAAAGTGTATGTTTGATTGTGAAATTGTTTCCCTGTTTTGAAAGTTTTTGACATGCATTTCAAAAAATATAACTTTTGGATGCTATAATTTTTTACCTTTTTTTCAATATATATATATTTTACCTTTTCTCCAATATTTTATATATTAAACCTTTTTTCCAATATTTTATATACTATGAAAGTATATGCAAAATATTTCATCTATTTTGAAAATATAAATTTTCCTTTGGTTTTCTTATTGTAAAATATTCTCAATTTTTGATGAACAAGATCAATTTTTGGTAGATATACTACCTACCTAGATATTACCCCCTGATTTAAGAAAACGAGAAAAGAGAAAAAGTATCTTAGGTTTAAATTTTAAGATATTTGACTTAAAAGAATCAATCAAATTTCTTTTGGTTCACCAGAGTTTGTACATGTTTAAAATGCATTGATAGAAATTTTCCTTGCTCTCGTGACGATCATGAAAATTACCAAAAAAAGGTTTGTTCACCATGCAAATATCGCGAAAATAGCCCAAATCATGCCTCGAATTATTTCCCGATCACGCATCACCCAAACGGCTGGGTACAACTTTTTAAAATTGTATCATAAAATGGCTAACTTTCTCATTCCCGGGAAAACATACCTGCCCCGTCTCTGGGATCTTTTTGCTTCTAGGCGTCTCCGGCTAAAATGGTGTTAAATCTACTTTTGTGGGATTTGGTCCTTTTCCGTTGTACACTAGCAATTGGAAAGTTCCGCTGGGAATAAGGAAGTTTAGCAATCCTACGGTATGTAGTGTAAAAAACCTTTCGCTTGCGAACACGAGATTTTCGCATCGTGCGTAACCCCTTTTACAATTGATTTTCCTTTTCTACTCTGAAAAGATCTTAAAATCTTGCTATATTACGACCAAAAAACTGCTGTTTTACTGTCAAAAATTCGAAATTTGAGGCCGTATTTAGCCAATCTAGAGGGTCCTATTTTCAAAAATGTTTAGGCCCGTCGGCCCCAACCATGGTGGCGCCTAGACAGATATACACCACTCTTTTTAAATCCTAAATCCACACCTGAAACATAATCAAATACAATCGAACCTTGATAAAATTGATATCTTGACTTGAAATTGATTTCTTGTTATAGCTGTCATGTTAGCAATAGTTGCTTTTTTATTTTTACCCAGCCATTGAAGATGAAAGGTCTATGTATTGAAATTTTGGCGAAATAAACTTAGGGAGAAATGATATATAAGTAATTCAGCTTAATGAGCCTCATTGACCCTAACAAGACTGGGTGGAGGATAGAAAAATGTTATTATGCATATGCATCATATAATTTCAAAAAGATTGAAAATTAGAATTGTTTGTTTATCACACTTAATGTACTGTTTCAACAAACTTTCGAAATCCCTACTGAAATTTTTATTTTAATTCTTGTGTCCCCACTGGTATTTTCTGTCTTTAAAAAATCCCCACTGTGTTTATAAAGAAAGATTTATATCCCCAGTGAAATTTTAAAAGCCACCGGATACAGGGGTGTATTGTCGCTTTTTTGCTCGATGTTTTCCATTGCGATCATATCTTGTTGGCTGTATTGAAAGTTGTTCCATTCTGGTAAGCGCAGCATCAACGTCATCCGAAACCAATCTTTGTCATTTTTTCTGAATCTTCGTAGCTTTCCAATTGCTCTTAGTGCAAAATGTTGTTGACTTTCACTGTATGGCTTAAGGTTTCATCTGCACATTTGCAGGAAATGGTAAGCACAAATTCTACTGAAAATCTTTTCGAGGTCAGTCTTATCTGCCTTTCCATGGATAATGCGGTAGGTTCTTTCTAGATATTCCTCGAGTGTACTTCCAGTAAATTCCTGCAGAAAAGCTTGCACCATAGCAGCACTGTAATCAACGATGATAAGTTTGGGAAATACAGCATTTCCACTACCATATATTTTGTTTTTCACTTCCCTCACTTGACAGTGAGTTTGAACTTGACTTCGGAGAGAGAGAGCCAAAGCAAAAAACATCAAACCAAATCAAAAACAGTATCTAGTTAAGTTAATAGAGATATCTCCACAGGTAAAAAATTGAACTTTTCTGTAGCTATTGTTTGAAAAACAAACTTCCATTCTTACTAGAAAAATAGACTACGATAATAGAAAAAAAAAACATATAACAGAAGGAATTCCATAACTCAGAAAGTAGAGTAGTAAGAAGTCGGTTTTTTGTCTCAAAAATGCTGAGCATGGTTGACTAAAATATAAGAATAATATACTTTTGATATTTATACAATGGTGAAATATATACACTTAAAAATGAGCTATCTATCTAAGTGCTACAAGAAGATTCTACAAAATAAAAAGGAAATACATGTAAACTATGAACCTAATTCTAATAATACAAGCGCAGGGTTGACCTAAGATATAATGTTGAAGGTAAAGATTATTATGCTTTAGGTAGAAGTATAAACTCTAGAAGTATTTACACTTGAAAGGGAAAAATCAAAATATAATAGCCGCATTCTTTTTCACCGTCCAACATACACTTAAAAATAAGCTATCTTAAAGCTCTACAAAGACCCTAAAAATAAGCAGAAATATGTGAACTAAACTATGTTTTTATCCTACTGTAGTAACAGTGTTTGTCTTTTCCATGGAATTCCCTTTTCCATTCTAACTAAATAATTGAGTAAATAATTTTCTGTGATGGATTTTGAGTTTGAGTTCGATTTCAGAGAACATCGTCCTCAGATGTTGAAAACCTTTTTATCTTTTTAAGCCTCTCACACTTATAGTGGAACCAGATCTTACAATCATCACATTGTGACATTTTATCCTTTAAGGGAAAATAAGGTAATCGACAATGGCAGTAGATGGAAACATAGCTTTTGCTTTTTGCACTTTTGAACCCTCCTATCCATGGTGGGAAAGAGGTTCATCTTTTTGCCTCAAAGAGCTGACAAGATGATCCCTCATCTTTGAAACATCAAAAGATAATGTTGTTGGGTCTTTACCATTTGCTAAGGCTGTGACAAAGGCAATTGCAAAGACTCCGCAATCAACACCATTGTTGCTCCGGCCTAGGAGCCTTAAATTCTCTCTCGTCCGACGACGACGGTCAAGACATTTTTTGTTTGTTTACAAATTCCGATTTTCCCGATCTTATTAACTATCGGTATCGGGATATGAATTGCGTTCGATGCGCTAAAATGCTATAAAATATTGCATCAGCCACATTTTATCTCCCTTATAATGCGCCACTTTTACCGAAAAACTGAGTAACAAAACATTGAATTTGAATTAGCTACCTAATAGTTGGCCAATACTGTTTCGTGTTTCGTGTGGACATCGTGGCTTGTTGGTTAGTTGCCGTTCGCTCGTACTTTCTTCCAAATTATTGGGTAAGACAGAGTTCTCCAAATATTTTTAGTTCCTTGTATATTAGTCATTTTAAAAAATGAAACGATAGCAGCAAGTGTAAACACTGGTTAATTAACCTCACTTGTTGGCTATCAATAAAACATAGCATAAGCTTGCCTGTGTTATATATCAGACAAGCAGCTACAACCCGGAGGTTGCATGCGAGCTCCTTGCTTCCTCTTGCTAAACTTACAAAGCTTACTTAACTTACTCAGCTTACTAAACCTGCACAACCTACATAACTTGCACAACCTATATCGGACATTCTTTTGGGTCTGATTTAGCTCGTTCTGGTTTTCCTGGAAGTTGCTCTAGGGCAACTTTTTCTGTGGAATCTTTAAGACAAGAGTACGCTAGCTCAACATCATATTTGGTCAATTCTTCGTTGAAAAGAGTAGAGAAACGGTTAAAGACCTCAATTCCAAACATGCTACAGACTTCAGGATTTGTAGAGGTTCTTTCCAATCTATTTGTTTTAAAGGATTAGGTTTTGATGGTTTGGAAGAGCAAAGACTAAGTTTGACCTTAGAAGATACGATGCGATGATCAGTACTCACTGTAGCATAGGAAGAATATGATCTTGAGTCCTGTATGCTATTACGCCGTTTTTTCCGGAAAAGGATATTGTCGATCTGTGCTTTATCGCCCTTTGAATATTTGAAGCTCCAAAGATGACTAGCACATTTCATGAAAGAGTTATTTGAGGAAAAAAGGTCAAATTCTTGTAGAAGATCTAAAAGGTATTCACCATTACGATTTGTAGCCTTGTCAAATGAAAAAAGAACATCAGGGTAGGCAAGTTTGGCATTAAAATCACCGGCTATGGAAAGAAAATTATGCATTGGAATATGGATAAGCAAGTTTTTAAGTGATGAATAAAACTCCTCGACATCTTCCTCGGGAGCACTGTTGTGGGGGCTATAGGCACACACTACTGTCAAAACTGGGTTCCTTGAAAATTCAGCAATCACGATTCTAGGTGTAATTCTTTCAATTCTTATTAAGTTGCTGGCTGCTCTAGATGAAAGAAGAAAGCCAATTCCTCCAACAGACGCATTAACCGTGTTTTTTGCTGCAGATGAGGTGATAAGCTGGGAGGAAGAAATAGAATCGTAAATTAAATCATCGTCAGGGTGAAATATTCGATGTTCTTGAAGAGCAATGATGTCTATAGAGTTATTAGACATGGAGAGTACAAGTTCATTAAGTTGTGTTGGTCCGTTTAGCGTGCGAACGTTAAAAGTACTGATTTTTAAGAAGTAGAACATCTTAAAAGTTGTGTTGGTTTTGATTTTGATTGATCAGGTTCTATCTTATCTGGAGAGACCCTCCCATTGGGGTTTAAGATCTCACCTTCATTGGATCCCAAGGTGGAATCAAAGAGAGAAGAATGATCGAGAGAAGCAGGGGCTTGACCGGTAATCAAAGGTCTATCCCTGTTAGGGGCTACCAATTGATCCCGGACCCTGGAGCTGTATGAGAAATCCATTGTCTAGTTAACTAAGGAAATATAGCGTTTTTGGTGCTTTAATGATTTTTTACATTTATGGATTTTAAGTTTGCTTTGGAATGCTGGCTTAGGGGAAGCACGCGTTCATAAAATGAACGCAGGATTCGGTAGGCCCCTGATTGGTCAGAACGGGTTTACTTTCCCTAAGCTAGTTATTCAGTCACAACTTAACCATCAGATTTATCCTAGTGACTGAATCAAACTAGCTTAGATTTCTAGGCTACTCCTGTGGTAGAAATGATATTAAGTTTAAAATCGAATATCGAGGTGACGGTTGTGGTTCTTCAACAAACTATTATCGGAAGCAAAATAAATATTATCAGATATAAAGAAAATGATTTGCTCTTGGATGGATTCGTTAGATGCCAAAATTTAAATTGGTGCTAAATAATGGTTTAAGATATTAACATCCCAAAATTATATTTCAAACTCTAACTGTATGATTTTCATAATGCATAGTTTTGTATTTATAGATGTACCTATCAGGTGTGTCAGTTTCCGTCTGCTTTGAAACAAAAGGTCCACTCATTCATCTTGAAAATCTGAAATTTCATCACTATCTGAATCATCAGAAGTATCGGAATCAGTATCTGATGGTGGTAAATATTCTTCTATTGTAGCATCTTCACCATCATAGCTTTCATACACATCTAAATTAAGGTTTTCTTCTTGGTTTGAATTTGTTTGAATTCCTATAAAACATGTTTTTGATATGAGAAGCATTTTGATATAAAAATGGTTAAACTCAGTATAAAATCAGAACTTGAGTCAACTCTTATTATTATGGTACTGTTCTATTGATTTATCGAGCACTATTATGAGGAGAAGATGAAGACCTTCCACGATATAAAAACCTACACGCGGTTTTCTGAAGCCTTCGGATGTCGTTAACTTTTTTGGGTTTTAGGCCTAAAAATGTTCTTGAAATGTTCTTATTTTCAGTATTATTATTATTTTGGGTATTTTTATATACGTTTTCTTCCGTCCATTTTTCTCCCTCAAGACAGGTAATTTTCTTTGGCTTATTTTCAGTTTTCCTTAACTTTGTTCCACAAAACTTAAAAAAGTAAAAAGTCACACTGCTCTTAATTTTTGGTCTTTTTGATTGGATTATAAGGGGATTCATTTGAAAGATCGGGGAAAGATCTTGAATTACAGGGCGGGTCAATTTTAAACATTCAATTTTCATCATACCGAGTGGGGCGTATTTGACATATGCTGCTTTAGGACTTTCAGATTCTTGTTCTTCGTCCATTACTGACCAACTTCGCTAAAAACTAAAAAATCACTTACATTTTTACTTTAAGTTTTGTACATTGAATGGATTAATTTTTGCGAGTCAAAAAATCTCTGTGTTCATGAGCTTTTCCTGGTGAATTATTTTTAGACGTATTTTGCCCGCCCACTGCACAGTTAATGGTAGGTGTAGGTGCTATGGTGTGCCATCCATCGTACTTGTTACCCAGAGAGACTACCGGCTGAGGTTCAAATCCGAGGAACGAAACTTATTTCATTTATTTTTCAATTACATATGACATACGATTCCTAAAATCTGAGCTACCCTTCCCAATGAATTTAAAAAAGAAATCAAACAATGGAGGCCCACAACTTGTCCTTGCTGAAACTGTCGCACCTTTATCCATTGCGTTGGTTTTATCGATTGAATTTAAATTAATTTGTAAATATAATTGATTTTGAGTATATCAACCTCAGATAGATTTGTAATTAAGTAAAAGTTGATATTGATTAGCCTCGAGCTAACTTCACATTGTACTATTATACACCAACTTTAAAGAAAAGAAACATACTAGTGAATTGGATACGAGCGAGCATATTCATTGCAATGCGTATGTTTCTAGCTCTTGACTCGTGATCTCTTGTGTCTTTGGATGTTTCAGTGATGCTTTTTATTACGTGGAAGTCATTTTCAACATCAAATTCCACCTGCATCTCTTCGGCACTATCGGGCAGCGGCATCTTAAGAAGTTAGTTAAAATGGTTCTTGTAATTTTTTAATTTTCTGATTTTGACTCCTTAAACACACCTGGGATGTCCTTCATTGCAACTTTGTCGTCTTGGGCCTTGTTTGGGATTGATCTTGATTATTTCCCAAAATTTGAGACTCCTCTTGCCTCGAGGCACAGAATTTGTTTACATTTTGTGTTATTGAACTTTTTCGAAACGGGGATCAATGTTTTTTTCCATCACGTTCTTTTTCACGTGATTCACTTTTCCATTCTGACGCGCGATTGGTCAAACGGAAAACGCTGCTTAATTCTGATTGGTTTAGAAAACAATAGAAACAGTAGACCGCGCGTATTTTTTTCACTCGTGGCTTTTTCTCTGATTCATTCCAATTTCGAACCCACTTGGGCAGAAATGTTCCAAACTTGATTACAAGAGCTTTATTGTAAGCTCTACTGCTAGTGAGCATGAAGCAATGGCAGACGAAGGAAGACTGGAGCAAATATGTGGCAAGCAGAAGAAATACTTGCTGAGAAAAAGGTGAGATTCTTTTTATTAGTTTTCTTTCCACAGAAAAGGTTTGTTTATAATAATTAAAAACTCGAATATGATCTTCAAATAAATGAACTTTTTAAAAACTCCTATTTTGAATATGTTTTTTTAACAAGTAGTTCTAGAAGAGACTTTTTCATTTCATTGTGTAAATTCTTTCATATTTTTCTGAGAAAAAATCTTTTCTCAGAATTGGATAATATTTTTTCTCAGCTAGACGATACTCTTTTTGTTTCATTTCACTGTCTTTTGCTTTGTAAATTCCTTTAAATTTGTCTGAATTCTTTCTGAGAATGCTTTTCTCAGTCAAAAATAGAAAGTCCTTCTCAGAAGAAAAATATTTTTCGAATGGTTCACCTCTTAGATTTTGTTCATTAAGAGACTTGTATGCTAATATTTTCTACAGATTGGTCGACACACGAAGTATTTGATCAAATGGGCTGGGTTTTGGGACGGAAGATTACACCTGGGAACCAAGAGATAACCTTTTGGACAAAAGATTATCGTTGTAAGTATAAGTAAATTTTTATTTTCTTTCTTGTGTCTTTCTAGACTTTATCCCAACCATTCCAAGTATGCAATTAAAACGGCTTTACATTTATATTCCACCTCTCAGGTACTGGGAGGACCCTCGAGCATTTCAAAGGAATGATATCAGGAGAGTATCTTTTTACAAAGAACGGCTCCTCACCTGTTTTGAGTCTTGTCTCAAGGAGAGATTGAAAAGCACTCGACACCTTGACTTTCCTGTTTTTATGTTTTGGTATTTTTTTTATGGGAAAGGAGTTGCTTTAACGAGGGACCTTGTCTTTTCAAAAGAAAGACTTGAAAATATTTTACCTCGTGGTTGGGACTGTTATCTTATAAACAGTAGGGGAAGACGTAGAGAAGAAGTATTTCCTGTAACAATATGTTGTTCTTTATCAAAGTCTCCTAAGGGGAAATCGGGTCAAGGCTCAATATGCAAGAGCAGCCACCGGCTAGTAAGTATGAAATATCTGTTCTTGAGGTCCCTTTCTCCTGGAAAAAAATATCTGTTCTGTATCCTGGGCTCTCCTGGATTATATCATCTGTTCTGGGAAAAAATGGGACTCCTGGAAAATGTATATCTGTTCTCTAGAAATATTATGCTCCTGGAAAAATATAACAGCTATTCTCTTAGAAAGTTAAAATGCTCCTAAAAAATTAGACCTTTTAAGAAAATTATGAAGCTCGCTGGAAAAAAAATCTGTCATCTGGTTGTGTTTTTCACAATTTAGTTCCTGGATTGTCCGCTGGAAAATTGTATGTGTTTTTCCTTAAAATACGCTCCTGGATTTTAAGAACAGATCTTTTTAAGGCGACCCCTGGATTTTACCTGGGTGTTTTGAGGAAAGTCTCTCCTAGATCTATCCATAAAATTTACTCTCTTGGAAAAAAAGAACAGATATTTCAAAAAAATCTGCCGGCGGCTGCTCTTGAATATGCTTAGCAAAATCTCATGTTGTTACACCTTACTTTATATTGGAGAGTCTTCGATATTGCTGACGTTTTCCAAGCTCGTGGAACATTATTTATATTATGATACTATTATATATAATTATATTATTTGTTCAAATTTAAAGAAAATTTACAAAACTTTTGCTATCTTGATATTAATTAGAATGAAGAAAAGGTGAATTTAGACAACATATACCTGTGTCGTCTGCAAATTATTTTGTATTGATATCAAATGCCACTTCTTCCTCTCTTTTTGACATGTTTTCGCGTTTTTCTTCATCATTGCAGTGACGACCTTAGCAGCTATGGTTCTTATACATTTGGTTGTTTTTTTCGCATCGAGAAGTTCCAATATAATAATAATAGAATATCTAAAAAATCCACAACAGTTGATTTTGCCCCTTCAAATGCCATAGCATGGAAATGTTTCAATTTAGCCCCATTAATTTTTAGTTTAAATTCTTCCTCGGGGAGAGGGGTGGAATAAGTATAAGTTCGGCCATCAAAAATCTAATTCTCTTCCCTCCCCGCTCGTAACTGAAAATGTTAAATTCGTCCAGTTCACCCTTTTGATTTTGCAACATTTCTGCAACACTTCGAATGCGAAAATTCGAAAATAATTCCCGCGTTCAAAATGGGCGTGGTCAGAAGTAGAGAGTGCAGTTTCTAGACTTCAAGGGGGGTGGGGTTGTAAGAAAAATTTGGAAGTTGTTTTTAATATAAAATCCTGAATTTCAGAAATCAAGTTTATCAAAACAAGGTTAGGCCATACCCTATCAGGGGAAAGTGACGAAAATTTTGAGGGGGTGACAAAATTTTCCCCCGACGAATTTTTTTCCGATATCTTATCACCCGACCAAAACTTTTACCCGATTTTTTATCCCCGACCGAAACTTCTTCCCGATTTTTTAAACCCCAACTAAAATTAAAATCTAATTTTTTTAACCGAAATTAGTGCTTTAAACGTCGAATTACAAGATCTTTTTTCGAGCTAGTGAAGGAAACGATTTCATTTAGACAATTTAGTTGAGTAAAAGTGACTAAATTGCAAATTTCGTCGGGGAAAAGTGACGAATTTGAAATTTTGGTCGGGGGAAAGTGACGAAAATGCCTCTAGGTGACGAAATTTTTTCCCGACTAAGTAAAACTCCGACATTTTTTTCCCCCATAAGGTATGTAATAGACTTAAATATGTTTCGAAACGGGGTTTAAAAATAGAGTGAAGAAGTTGTTCTTTCAAAGTTCAAAGTTGATTTTCCAATTCTTTCATAAAATACATAATAAATTTCTCAAACTATTTAAAACTATTTATAACTATTAAATTTCTAATAAAAATCTCAAACTATTTTTTCATATAAATTTACATTAAATAAAAGTGCGTTAAACTATTTTTTCATAACTCTAACATTACTAAAATAAGGTAAACTTTTGTATTAGAACAATAATGAGGAATTGGAATGCAACAATCCGTAAATTGAGGGTCAAAATTGAATTTAGATTTGAATATATGGAGCAAATCTATGGAGCAAATTTCTTTCTAGCTTTGATACTCTATTTTACCGTTTTAACCAATTCTCGTTGTATAGGAGTTGAGGCTTAAAGAAAAAAGGGTCGAAGTAAACTTTAGTTATACACCGCGGGATCTGTGAGAGAAAAGTAACAAACATAAAAGCTGGCACAAATCAGGCCAAAAGTTAAGTGAAGTGCACGTACGCTCTTATTTACCGAATAAAAATGTTGCAACACTTAGAATGTTGCAACAAAATTGTGACGGTTGAATCAGCCCTTTTTGATTTGCTCATATATTTTTTTAACGCTCTATTGTTTTTTTTAAGCTCTATTGTTTTTTTAGTCACGTGTGTTTAACAAACCAATCATATATTTTTGAATAACATTCCATAGGTCAGAATAATAACATTCCATGATCCGACCAATTTCTTTGAGTCTCTTTTAAAAGAAATTGACTTTTGAAGAAAGTGGGAGTAGGAGAAAACTCATGCCAGATTTTTGCAATTTTATTTGCAAATTTTATTTATTTTAGGACCTTGTGCCAGTAATGTTTGTAGATATTCTTAGTGGTGGTAGTAGTAGTAGTAGTGGTAGTAGTAGCAGTAGCAGTAGCAGTAGCAGCAGCAGCAGCAGCAGCAGCAGCAGCAGCAGCAGCAGCAGCAGCAGCAGTAGCAGTAGCTTTGTTGTTTTTTGCAGCTTTTACCAGTCTTTTATCATCCTTCTCTTTTTCAATAAGTTTCTTAAAGTTTTGTTCTTTCCTATGAATTTGTCTTTCTTCATCAACTTCGAATGTGTTTAGTCGTTCTTCGTTGCATTTGCCGATCAGCACGCAGTCTATAATTGATTTTCCTTGCGTGGATCGGTCAACTCTGGTCCAAACTCCTATGGAATTCTCACATCTGTTTGCGATGATAAGTTCTTTTCTCTTTGCAAATTGCTCGACAATCGTTCCAGCTTTTGATTCTTTTTTTTTATATTCGTCTGTTATTACTTTAATTTTACATTGAAATCTCCTACTAGTATTACATTTTCATTATTAGTTTTGCAGCATTAATTTGTTCTTGAAGTTTATCATAAAAGCTCTCAAGATTTTCCTTTTTCGTCGACTCCTGCGGGCCATATACCGGGTGGTCCAACAAAAACGCAACGTAAATGAAATCGGCAAAAGCGCAAAAAATATTCATAAAAAATTTATACACTTGATATTTAGACTATTCACTACACATATGCTGAAAATCAGAAATTTGGAATATTTTGAGAGTAAGGGTCGTTTTATTTTAGAAAAAGTTCGCCATTTTGAATATGTTAAGAAAATAATGTCAAAACTTTTTTTAAATATATCTTTTAGCTTTTTTATTATTATTATAATGTAACAAAGTTCTAGGCGCACGAGGGCCTCTGGAACTGATCCTGATTATACGTATTTTACAACTGTCTTGTCTTGAATCTTTTCGGGTGTTTACTCCATGCAGTGTTGAGTCTTTCTTTGAAAACTTTGACTGTCTTTGCCTCAGCGACATCTTTTGGCAATTTATTCCAGGTCGGTATAAGCTCGATAAAAGAAGGAATTTGTTTGTACACCACGAGTCCATCGCTTCCAAAGTTTGGAATCATCTCAAAGTTGTGCCTTCTGTTTGGTCCCGTTCGACAGGCTATCTTGTTTGGGATGGTATCTTTTTCGTAATAGTTGATGTGCTTGTAAAGTTGGACCATGTCACAAAAGTGTCTTCTAAACTCGAGCGTAGGAAGATCTAATTCACGCAATCGTTCTTCATAAGACATATTACGACATTTTTGAACAAGTTTTGTTGCCCGTCTTTGTACTCCTTCAATCAGATTTACGTGTTTACGTAAAAACGGAGACCATACTGACTGAGCGTACTCCAGATGCGGGCGAACAAACGCACAATACAATGTTTTAAATGTACTTGTACTCATATTTACAAATCCTCGATTGATTATGCCAAGTATCGCGTTTGCTTTTTTGACTTGCTTTGCAATGTGTTCTTCAAATGTAAGTTCTGAGTCAATGAGGATTCCAAGATCTTTTTCTTCAAAGACTTGTTCCAATTGGCGTCCATCTAGGGAATATGGATGAGCATGTTTGATGTTTCCAAACTTTCCTAGCGTCAGAACGTGACACTTTTCAGGATGGAATAGTAATAGCCAGTCTTTCGACCATTCTACAAGTGTGTCTATATCATTCTGAAGGGAAACAGAGTCTTCGATGCAATTGACTTCTTTGAAGATTTTGGTATCATCAGCAAACAGTAGGATCAATGAGATGACCTTTTCAGGAAGATCATTGATGTATAGCACGAACAGTATTGGTCCCAGTACACTACCCTGTGGAATACCACTCACTACAGGGTCTGTAGTCGAGAAGGACTGGTTCACTTTTACTGATTGAGTTCGAACCTGTTAGAAATGACGTTATCCATTTTAAGATTGAACCGTTGATGCCATATGCTGATAGTTTCTTGCATAGTCGACGGTGGGGTACAGTGTCGAAAGCCTTCGAAAAATCGAAGTAGACACTGTCAACAACGTTTCCTTTAGAGATACTCTCATAACATTTATCCAGATAGTACAAAAGCTGTGTCACGGTTGAACGGTTGCTAATGAAGCCATATTGTTTGTTCGATAAAAGATTATGATCAGAAAGGTGCTTCATGATGTGTTTCCTCAGTATTGATTCCATTAATTTGCACACTACCGATGTCAAACTAACAGGTCGATAATTGACTGCCAAATTCTGAGGTCCCTTGTTTTTGTAGATAGGCGTGACATGTGCCACCTTCCAATCTTGTGGTAATGAGCCTTCAACTAAAGATTTGTTCATGATTACAGCCAAGGGTAGAGACAGATAGTCAGATAATTCCGCTAGTATCCTAGGGTGTATTTCGTCTGGACCGAATGACTTATTATGGTTGAGCTCTTTCAATTGATTCTGTACCATCTCCTCAGAGATATGAATATCTCCGATGGATGAATCAGTTCTCTTTTCAAATGCAGGAAGCTCACCTACTGCTTCTTTTGTGAATAAACTGCAGAACTGTCGTTGAAGTATATTAGCTTTTTCGTGATCTTCATGCTTTAACGAGGTTTTGACATTTGGTGATTCAAGTAGTGATGAAACTGTACTAGAAGATTTCATCTTGTTACGCACATGTGACCAGAAGATCTTCGGTTTGGTCTTTGCGTTATCACAAATTCTTTGTTCGTAGTTCCTGTGAGCTTGTCTCATCAATTTGCACACTCTGTTTCTTACAGGAGTGTATTTTGCTCGATTGTATTCTTTTTCTTCGGGCGATGATTTCATCCATTTCCGATGGAGGCGTCTCTTCTCTGCTATTTCTTTCCGAAGTTGAACTCCAATAGGTATTTTACCTTTCTTCTTCCAGTTTTGACCACCGATGATCTTTATGGGTACAAAACGGTTTTGTATATCCAAACTCTTCTTTCGGAAAAGCTGCCAAAGCTCCTCGGTTGACTTAGAATTAGCCATCTCCGGGAATTGCTTGTACCAATCATCAGAGTTGAGATCTTGTTTCATTGCTTCAAAGTCTGCGTCCTCGTACTTATATCTTTCTGATTTAGGTTTCAATGCAGCATCACATTTGATAGTGAAGGTCAAGCAACTATGATCGCTTAAACACAAAGGACTGAGATACTCTAGACATAGAGCTTGGTTAGCTTCACCTGTTAGAATGAGATCGACTAAAGATGGGTCGTCAGTCCCACGGCATCTGGTTGGTTCTTCTACACTTTGGTGGAGAAAGGAGTCGCGAAGGGCATCAAGAAATTTTTCTTCTTTACTTTCCTCGAGATGTGGCGTCGTCCAATTTTTCCAATTGATTGTTGGGAAGTTAAAGTCCCCGACAAAGCATTTATGAGAGTATTTGTTGTTTGATGCGATATCTTTGATTAGATGATTCAACTTGTTGTTATTTTCAGCTGACGTGTCATTGTTCGTAGGGGAGCGATAGATACAGGAGAAGACCAGGAGATCGTTTCCGGATAGACGAATTTCGATTGTGGATACTTCATTGAAATTGACTTGGTTCATTGATTGGTTGACATCGGTGACCAAATGTTTGATCGATGAATTAGCAAGAATAATTATCCCGCGACCGATGCCAGTGGTCATGTTCGTATGACTGACACATTTATAATGTTTAAGCTCGTGATCGTGTAGCTCTCGCAGTCCACCGTGCTTTGGTTTCACCTCACATATCGCAATGATGTGGGGATGATGTTTCTCTACATCAAGCACCAGTTGTCGCTTCTTCTCGGGTGTTAGCGTGTCGGCGTTGCAATAAAAGATCCTGATTTCGTTGATCTTTATTTCAACATCATCTACTTGATTTACGTTATTGTTTTCTTGAAATATTGTTCTCCGATTGTTTTCGTTTGAGTAAGATTCTTGGCGAATACTACATTCTTCGTGTCTGTCTTCTTTGTTTTGGATCTGATTTTGACCTTGATGATGTCGAATCCGTTTTTTGAGTCCCCTCGAACTCTCCATTTATAGATATCAGAGTTATCATTCTCATTTCTAGTTTTAGCTTTGAACGATAGTTCCCTTACGTTCTTTCCTTCATCTTGTGTTAGATCTTCAGTTATACTCGTTGTCTTGTATTTTTGGATGCCCTTGAGAGAAGGAAGGTTTCCGAGAAGTGAAAATTTTTCCTTTTCGCTAGATAGACAGATTAATAAAGGGCGCTTCTTTTCCTGGGATGGTTTTCCAAGGCGACTGACACGTTTGATAGTAGCGCGTGTGTGAATGTCTTTAACAAGACCTTCGGCCCATGAACTGTCATCTTCTTGTTCTTGTTCTGCTAAGCCATGGATGACGACGTTGCGAGATCTTTTAATTTTGTCATTTTCTTATTCTGCTTCTTCTACACGCCATGCATCCCTAATAGCTTCTCTGATAGTTGTTTGCTTGGCAGATACCTCAGAGGTCTTTGTAGCGTCAGCGTAAGACTTTTCCGACAATGTCTTCATTTCTGTTTTGATAAGTTCTTGCATGCTGTGCTTGAATTTCTCCATGTTGGTTTCAATCTTTTGTTCAACGTATTCCAAAGTGTGGAGTGCTGGATTGTTGTCCAGTTTCTTTTTGAGGTCAGCGAGTTCTTTTTCTCTGGCATCGGCCGCAATTTTGTCTGCTTTGAACTTCTTTAGAAGCTCTGCTTCTTTCTCAGCTTTGACCTTGATAATGAAATAAATAAATTTTTGTTCGCGCTTAAACCCGTAGCTCTTTTAATGGAAAATGCAGTGCAAGCGATTCTCTCACAAAAGATCGATCGAAAGATGCGTTTGGCAGGACGAGAAAGATTTCACCCTACAGGTACCCCTGAACCACCAAAATGATCGTGTCTACGATGCTGGTGAGATAAAGAGAAATCAGCCAAACTCCTTTCTCGTCATCGAAACAAGATCTCCATAAAGGTCATGTGTGACTTGGAATGGTGCAACCATGGAATTATTATAGACACTGGAAAAACAATGAGCTGAATTTTGCCAATTTCTCATGTACTAACTTAGCCTTGTCCGCAGTAACGACATTATTGTTCGCCCTCCTTCCACTTTTAAATAATTTTTCGTAGCATTTTAATTGCATTCCTCATCAAAATACACTTATCCAATTCCCAAATGAGACATTAAGTTCTCCTCCGAGATTCAAACTCATCTAGTTAATTACTAATTATACCTCGTTATGACGTTTTAAATTTCGAGAAAGATGCAAAACATGCTTTGTATAAGAAATTGAGTATTTAAACTTCAACCTAAAAAAAGCCACCGTGCCACCACGTGCCACCAAAAGATTTTCATACCACAGTGGAGCTATGAGACTCACGTCTAATACAAATCAATCTCAGCTCTTCTCGGAGATATTGGAAAGATATTCCCAATTCAAAATCTCGTGCCATCATAAGCATTTTGTTTGATTTTACTCGACTGATGATGTTTTTCTCACAACAGATTTCATAAATGTATTCGCTTGGTATTCTAGCATTTATTTTCAAACTTTTAGCCAGCAAAAGTACGATCAGAAAAAGTTAGAGAAATAAGAGTATTAATTATTTTTCAAAATCAGAGTCCTTCGAGCCGCCATTTGCGGACAAAGCCTGTACATCGATTCTTTTCCGAAAGAATAGAAAGACAATACTCCGCTCTCCACCGTTTCATTCGATGTTTATCCAGAGTCTCTATAATAAATCCATGGTGCAACGAAGCAAATATTCGTGAATGAGAAAGTTCTAAAAGTCAATGCCACCGGTTACAAACAACATCATGAGAAAGAACTCTTTCCTGAAATTGATCGCCTCCTTGGCAATAAACCGTCTCATAGGTCGAAAAAGTTTGTCAAATCTTCTGAATGGCCACCCGCATCCCCAGACTGAAGTCCAATTCACTTGTCTAACACTTTTGGACTCTTGTCAAGGATAAAGTCTACGAAGATCGATTTGATAATCCATTCGCCAGTGAGGATGAATTAAAGAAAAGAATCAAACATGTTTGTGTATCCGTAATGTGAAAGAAATTCGCAAGGCTTTGAAGCAGTTCACGTCACGTTTAAATACCGTACATGAAATAAATGGTGAATGTATCAAAATGCATTTTAGCTGAATTGTTACCTACGATATTATTTTTAATTTTGTATCCAAAAGAAATATAACTTTCTTACTTAAACACTAACGTCATTGGCTTCTAAATAAAAAGAAGTAAAGTTTGTAATTTTATTTGGTTTGACGTGAATTTTTCTCATTTTTTTTGCAATTCAGATTTCGATCACCAGATAAAAACATGCTAGCTACAAAAATCTTGGTGATAATGAACGCAACTCTTTGAAATTATCTTAGAAATACGTTAAGGATTTATTGGCTAAAATTTCATAGGTAAACTCGTCTTTTTCAAAACTTCAAATCAAATCCAATTTACGTTGCGTTAGTTTTTTTTTTTTTTATTAAAATCTCTTTAACCACCAAAAACAATTCGGTATATATCAGTATATATAACTAAACAATATCTTCTACTTTAGGCTATATAACAAAATTTACACTTTCGTTTTTGATTAAAAATAAAAAAGCAACATAAGAAGAACGAGATATCCGCTATGCCCTATGGAGGAGAGACCGATCTTGCCAGCGGGGTCTATCCGATGTTCGAAAGCGGTCTTGCCTCGAAAGGCCTAAGTGCGGGTGACGAAAAGAGCCAGGGACTCGGAGTTGAGATTTTTGTTCGGACCTAGACGGACAGAAGACGAGGATTTTGTTAAACAAACCACAAAATCAAAAACAAGCGATAAGAAAGCTGGAAAATGTGGAGTGATGTATAGTGCATAGTGGTTGGAAGCTAGATTTAGTAGGGCTTGGTCCTCAAGGTTTTAGGGTTGTATAAATAAAATTTATTAAACATTATCATTATATCCATATTATAGATTATGATATATAAAAAGTATGTTTCTGAATTTCGACCACCATGAAGGACAGAGCAAGGCTAGCCTAAACTAAGGAATTGAGGTTTCAAAAATTGTGGTTTCCTCTGTTAAAGAGTACTCCCCGCTATAATGATTTGACTAGAGCTAAAAGACATGAGAGTAGACTGAGAGCTAGCTGATTTTGGATTAGTTTCAGTCCAGGCAAAAAAAAGCATTGATATAGAGATATATTGGGCTGCGCTCACAAGAAGATGGTATGTTATATATGGAATTTCTGAGGTCCAGATCTATATATTTTTACCTAGGAATATTTGATTCTAATAAATTTTTTAATTCTGACTCTTAGAGTCCCAGTTTCTGAGAATTTCTGAGAGTTCCGAGCGTTTACTTTCATCAAGATGTGTTTCATTTTTCAGTTCTATTTTTCCACCAAGGAGTATATAAATCATATCAATGTTCTCTTCCAGCGTGATGTTGAAGTAATACTGTAATACAATGTTGAGAAATATCTGTTTTTTGTTGACAACAGGGCCAAAAGGTATCTCCGCATTGTTTTGTTTTTCATGAGGTGTTGGAGAAATTAGATTTTCCTTTTTTTAACGTTGAACGACACATCAGACAAGTTGAAATATTTGTTTAAGTCGTTTCTGGAATGTTTAGAGATCCCCCACAGTGCTTTCAACGAATTTCTACATTGTTGGTTCAATAATGTCTCGAAATATTTATTAAAATCCAATATCTCTATGCCATACCAAACGTTTGGTACGATGACTGAACGGAATACGGTTGCTGTAGTGCTTGGATGATACCATTTTGCCCCACCGGATATCAAGGAGGTTGTAGTTGCCCACAGTTCTGATAGTCTGGAATCTTTATGAGTCAGTAGATTTCCTTTTGTTCCCCATTTGAACCCCAGATGTTTCATTTCAGACTTGACTGGAATTGATGATGAATGCATTGTGAGGTAGGGATTGGGAAAGGGACATTTTCCAGATATTACAAATTGTGTTTTCAGTTCGTTAAACTTGATAGTTGTGATGTTAAGATTTTTGTTTTCGATTTTTATCCATAGAGTTTCTTCTTTCTCTTATATATCTATCATTCTTGCTACTTCACTTGTTTCCTGCTCTAGCATTCTTCACTGCAATGATTATTCGTCCTCCATCTTCATTTCTATTGTTTCTATATATATGGTATCATTCGAATGTGGTTTGGTTGCTATCAGGAAGATATTATTGTTTACTTTTTGGACCTACCTGGAGGTCCTACAAATTAACCTGTGTTCGTCCGTTCGTCATCTTTCGTTCGTCTGTTTTTTGGTACAAAGGTGCAAAATGGTGATGGCCAAAATGTGACGGAGCCCAATTTTCGAAAAGAAAAGATTTCTGGGCAAATATCAGCGAAAAAACGCCAAAAAACAAAAAACGGCTAAAAAAGGGTTTTTAAGACTTTATGAAAAATTGGATCATAATTGTTTCTGATTTTTTGCATGAAAGTAGGGTAACATCATTCGTAAAAGATGGCTGAAGCAGATTTTCACAAAAAATATTTTCGGCTCAAAAAATTTAAAACAGTACTTATTTATGTGTCACAGTTGATCGATCATAGTCTAAAATTAGCTGATGTCAAACCAGTCCATAAAAAGGGCGATATTACCATCTTGGGGAATTCTAGGCCAATTAGCCTTTTTCCAACCCTCTCTGAAATATTTGATCGTATTATTTATGATCAACTTAATGCTCATTTTGAGGGTCTCTTTTCACCGCTGCTCTGTGTCTTTAGAAAGGGCTATAGCACAAAATATGCTCTCCTTAAATTACTTCTTGCTTGGCACAAAAACCTGGATAATAAGGGTGTCGTCGGTGCCGTCTTACACGGCTGTTATCGTGACGAAATTCAGTTTACGCATGCGCTATTTCTCAACGATATTTTTGACGAAAAGATAAAATGGCGATCGGTCACGAAAATTTGGCTGTGGTATTTTTCAAACTTATAAGATCCATTTATGGACATATCATATATTGATGATTGGGATTTGAAATTTCACACACTTCTTTTAGTCCATAAAAACAAACTTATTGCTTCGAAAGCTGAAAATTTTTGTTTTTAATACAATTTTCGCGCTGTCTATAATGCTTTTTTTGCAAAAAAAACAATATACAGCACCTGACCCCGAGAATGTAGGTGAATTTTGAATCAGACCTGAAAGATGTAGATTTGCATTTTAGAAAACATTGAATGTTTTCAACGAAATTTTGAACTCCCAAAATCCTTTCCCAGGGGTTAGTTTCATTACTTGTGATAGATAGGCTAATTTTTTTGGTCCTTGAAGTTGACTCCCATTTTCGTTATAACCCCCAGAATGTAGGTTTGGTTTTATGGCTTTAAATCTAGTAATAATAAAATATTGATATTTTTTCAATTTGATTAATTATAACAGCAAATTTTAGAAATATTTTGTGCCAAAACAATATTCTAAAGAGCACTTTGTTATTCTGAAAATTGAATTTTTTCGCTTTTTAACCCCCAGAATGTAGGTGAAAAGATTTGGTTGTTGAGAGCGGAATTTTAGTATTCATTGGAAATTATTGTTCCCTAAGTGAAATTTATGATTTATAAATATACCCTGACAAAAGTTTAACAAAGATATTAATTTTATTGTGCTACAAATGAGGAAAAGTAAAACAAAGGACGAATAGAAGAGACATGAAAATTGTTTTTATTTTGTAGGTTGAAAATTTTGTGTTAAAATATGTAAATAATGTAACAACACCCCTGGCTCACAGCCCAAGTGGAACTTTTTTCATCAGCGGGACAAAAATTTCTACTAAAGTCCCAATGGGGATGGAAATTCTATTGTTCTAAACTTAGGCAAATCTTCTGATTGGGCTTGGGTCCCAGTAAATCTGGGACACGTCGTAAAAGCTCAAAATGTCAACATTAATCATCTCTCAGGTAGTACTTTCATGTAATGAAAGTACAAGAAACAAGTTTTATATAATTTGACAGACTTTTCATGTCGGGTTATGAAGGTCCCCAAATTGTAGGTCAACTAACCCCAAAAGGTAGGTCAAACATTTTCGTCAAAATATCTAACTTAGAACAATAAATATTGAAATGGACTATTTTCCCCATTTCCTTAGTTCATTAGGAATAAGAAAATACCCTATCATCATAACTTCATTCCAATAGATTTCGATTTAGAGAGGATTTATTTAAAAAATGTCTCAATTCGGGTAGTATCCAATCAACTTCGATTCAGATTTACGTTGGAAAAAATTAATTCAAGTTAAAATTTCATGTCTAGAAATAATAAGTAATATGTAACAGTATGCCCTGAAACAACTTTTTAGGAAGTTGAACTATCGTTAAGGCTACAATGCTTGAAAATGAGAAACCTACATTCTCGGGGTCAGGTGCTGTAGTTTCCAAATTTGTCCATAACATAAGTAAACAAATTTTGATGTGAATATTTTTTATGTCATAGTTCTTTCAATATGAGCCTTTCAAAAGTTATCCAGGCAATAAGTTTCTAACATTTTTGGAGGGACTTTCAGCTTCAGTTTTCCTGAGTTAAAAATGTTTTCTAAAAATCTGACTTTCCTTGTATTGGTTGATAAAATGATGTTTATTTCAGTGTTTTTGAACTCAATACTGGAATACAACTGATGGTGATGTTAAAAGTTGGTAAGTAAAAAAATAATCTCTCAAAAATTTGCATAAAATTTAATAATTTAAGAACTATTACATTCATTTATATACAACAACTAAAGAAAATCTAAATAGTAAAATTATGACGGTATAAGTACTTAACTTTGAACCGATGACCATAAAATCTGAAAATTCTATCAACATTACATTGTGAGAACTATTATTCAACCCACTGAAGTACCCAAATAGGAAAAGATATAATTATATAAGGTAAAAAGTGTAGAAATAAATAATTTATTTTTAAAATATTTTCATTCCTCAGGTTTGTGCTTCCGTTTTCGTGGTTTAGGTTTTGGAACCGATATTCTTACTTCTGGAGCGACACGAAGAAGATGTTGCTCAACCATTGACACAAGAAATTGACACAAAGCGAGTCTTATGACCCTGATGTAGTATATTCTAATATATATCTGAGTAATGCTATATACAAGTGTGGCGGAATATTGGGGTCACTCCTAGAAGGTACCCGGGCGGCTTGTCTACCAGAGGCCCCGTAGTTCTACCATGCTATGCTTACCTTTGAACCCCAACAGACTGTAAAATCTTATCAAGTCTTTTGAAGCAAGGGCCACAGCTAGCATTGATAGTAGATTCTTCCTCTAACTTACTTCAAGCTGAAATAGAAAAATAGTTAATTTTATATGACTAAAGGAATTAGGAATATATAAACAGCAACTCTTTTTTGTGAACCTAATTTTCTAAAAAAAAAGAAGGTTATTTTTGCAATGATAAGGTATTTCTCATTTATATTTCATTTTAGACATTCAAAAGACGCAGTAGAATTTTATATACCTTTTGGCAAAGTACTTCATTCAAATGTTCAATTCTATTGTTATACTTCTGATGTTTCCTCATTCTCAGGATTTTTAGCAATATTGATTCGAATTGCTTCTTGGAAAAGGCAGATCTTATTGTGGCAGTCCTGTGTAATGTATTCAAGATTTTGAATTTTCTTTAGAATTTCCGCATTCCGCTGTACATCTTCACGATCGATGTATGTTGTCTCATCCCGTGCTGCTAGTTCACCCAGTATCTCCGTATCCAAGCATGTTGAAGATTTTCAGATATGTACCAGGGCTTATGTGTAATGCTGGGATAGCAACCTTAAAGTAAGAGGATTTTTATAACTTTTAAAATACTTAACTTTTGAAGTCAATTTACTGATTTGAAACATCAAACTTTTTGAAAGTATTATTCTTAAGCTGATAATTAATTAGGCCAATAATGCAATAAGTTTTAATTATTGCTGCATTTCTAAACTGGATTGTACGACGACGAACATTCTTCTTGATTGCTACCGGGGTTGATACAAGTTGTTCTTGTTCTCCGAATTTTTCTTTTATTAGATATAATTTGTTGTTAAGTGTAACTTATTTAAAAAACACTTTCTCTTAATGAGCTTGAAATTTCGTCCCCATTTATGTCATGACAAAAATATTTTTTTTTAAATAACAAACACATACTCTTTTTAGATTACCCTTGACCCACCAGTATTGAACGATATTGACTTGTCACATGATTGGGATAGCCGGGGGGGGGGGTTCAAGCAGTTAATCCAAAACACTATGCCTGTTTTGACCGTGGTGGTCCATTTTCAATTTTTGAAAAATATAGTTAATCCAAGAGTGGATTAACTGCCAAAGGGGTGGTCTCTGAAAGAATTCTGGGGAAGAAAAGTGGACTAACTGCATTTTCTGTCATTCTGTAAAATTCATTTATTCTGATTCATGCTCGTTTTTACCTCTTCTTCTGTCTTTAAAACGTCAAACTGCATCAAAGTCTTGCTTTAACTTTCTCCTGCTTTGTTTACATATTCCGTTTTCACTAATTTTCAAGCTGTTATAAAATCGGGTGATTCGCCCCTTTTTTTGTAAACAAAAATCCGATTAAAACAGATTAAAAATGGTAGACAATTTGCGAAATATATTTCAGGTGGAACAGCCTGCTTGCGAGCTTGTATAACCTTTTTATCAAAATGGTTTGTTTTAAACCAACTTTTACTTACTTAATAGAACATATGTTTTACTACCTGTCAATAGAAATATTTATCACAGAATTCTAAAAATTATACTGGGTGCGCCACAAAAAAGTTTCTCTCTTTAAAACTAATTTTCTTGAAATCTAAAAACTTTAAAAGAACCATTCCTTTTTCATTGGAAAGAAGAAAGATAAACTTAAAATTTGATGGGTCATTTATTAAATACGATTCATTAATTAAATCAAAAGTTATGCTCAATTGAATAAAAAAGTTACTTTCAGAAAGTGCTCGAAATCGTTTAAAATCGACCTATCAAATTTTTACTTTAAATTTGGCAATCGCAATAGCATTTACATGATTAAGAGCATTTTTCAGTAACTAAACACATAAATTTTGAAACTGAAGTGTCAAAAGGGTTTAAAATCTTCATCAAAATAAATTTAATTTAAATTTATCGAAATTTTCCTCAGATTTTTGGTTCTAGACTGGATAAAGTCTGGTAAGGCTGGATCTACCTCGAAACCCATATTTGATGTATTTTTATGAATTTTACCAGATTTTTTGGCCTTTTTCGACGCATTTTCTTCCTTTCATTGAAATTCAACCTTCCTTTAAATAAGGTGATTTAGACAGCTAGTTATCATTTTTAATGACTGAAACGATAATACTGATGTATCATGTAATTATGCTTCTGTTTGATTTGATAAGTCGATTTTTAACGTTTTTGAGCACTTTCCGAAAGTAACTTTTTTATTCAATTGAGCATAACTTTTGATCTAATGAATCGAATTCAATAAATGACCCATCAAATTTTAAGTTTATCTTTCTTCATTCCAATGAAATAGGAATGGTTCTTTTAAAATATTTAGATTTCAAGAAAATAAGTTTTAAAGAGAGAAACTTTTTTGTGACACACCCGGTAGGGTGAGTGGGGCACCTAACCCCAAGCAAGTTCTACATCGTTGGGAACACTTAAAGATTTGGTTTGCAGCCTAGTTAAAACCACAAAATCTAACTAGACCTAACTGACTTTGAATGTTGATTTAAAAAATGTGATATTTGAATCTTTTTTTAGGTATATTTTGTTACTTACTGCCTTTTATCATTTTGCTGTTTTGATCTATTTTCTTTACCTGTTCATACTAGATTTAGATATTTTTTCTTTAGAATTTATATTTTCATAGCTATTCATGTCTTTAAAAGAAATGCATTGAAAATTACTTAGAAAGTCGACCAACATCAATTAAAATAACTTAATGCATGCCAAAATGCCCCGGTGGACTGTTTAGGGGGTGGTATACAAAGATTGTGACTGAAAAACAGTAAATCCAGTGTGGATTAAGTGTCAGAATGGGTGGGTGGACCTAAATATCATCCAAAATCAGTTACTACGGATGATGTTCTGGATTAACTGCTTGACCCCCCCCCTGGGATAGCTTGGTTTTAATTATGTGTACTTCAGCTTCTTCATAATCTCGTGGAACCTTATCACCGGTAGTTAACGAGAATACATCCTTCAGTTTGATTTCAGTAGTTGACGTGGCTGGTTTTAATCTGTTTATAATATCAATTGTTTGTTGAGAAAATATGACACTTGATTGGGAGACCAATGAAGTACATGATTGACATTGACATTTGCATTCTTCAAGTTCATGACCTTCAATGTGACTCAGTAGACACATCAAACATACTACGTGCTGACATGTTGATACCAAAACTGGCTTATCAAAGAGTTTTTGACAAACTGGACACTTAACCAAATCTGTGAAGTCATCTTGAAGAAAGGAAGTCAAAGGAATATCGTTGTAGTCTGTTTCTTTCAGAGAATCTGGAATCTGCTGGATCAAAGCAAGACTGTTGTTACGTGTCCATATCGTGGGAACTGGCGATTTTGATGGCCGTCCACCCTGCTTTTTGGTCTTCTTTGGGCGACCTGGACTATTTCGTGAAGTATCAGCTCTTGAGCAAACCCAACAACCATCATCAGAGTGCAAGGGCCAATTTATGAGTTGATGTTTTACCGTAGAACCCCGCTTTTTGATGGCATTCAGCTGGGCACAGCACTTGAGGCATATATATTTTGGATGTTTACGATCCTCATCTTTTCTAGTTTTTAGGTAGAAACATTCCAAAATATCTACGGATTTGCTATCCACCAAAACTCCATCATTAATAATATTTTCCCCATAAATTCTACACAGTTTTCGACCACCGGAGACGGTTTCTTTCATTGTGGTACGCTAATCTCGTTTTGCCTTGGCTCATTACTTTGTCTACCTTTAACTTTCGGGTTTCTAACTAGATTACCCGGTGTTTCTCTTTTTTTTTCCCTGAATGTCTTTTATTCGGAGTTGAATAATCGAGACATGAAAAATGACTATATTGTAATCTGTTTTCTATGAATAATCTAAAATACTGGAGAAGACATGTAGGCGTTAATAATGTGCGCGCGCTCTTTCGCGAGCGTGATGCGCGATGGAAGGTGGTCGTTTCAGCGTGGTTTATCTAGTTGTAAATTACCTTGATGAAGATCTGCAAAACAGCAAAACGAAAGTGAAAGTATGGGTTTAAACCAAACAACAAAGATGAGATATTACCGACCGTCGATGATACTCCCGTCCATGTACGGTAAAAAAGCGATGGAATCAGGCTTGCATTTATGTTTATATAATCTCTATGATACAAAAAGTTATATAAAAAAACCTTGGTCGAACAGCTTCAAATAAAACCATAAAGAACTTGAGCTAAAGCCAAAAAAAAATCAAGGCTGTGAAACCACAGATGGAAACAAAAAACTCCAGTTCCCCATCGCTTCCGGGAAGGATGAAAACCACTTTCGTTTTCTCGCGCACGGGCAAACTGAGTTTCGTTTTCAGCGCCCAGCTTAACATCCGTGCTTAATGGACCTTTCTAAAGCTAGTATGGTCCAAAAATACTTATTTTTGAGTTTAACCATCTTTTTAAAAATAATTTTTCATGCTGATTCCGAATTTGAAATCCGTTTTTTCATATCTCTTACCCCTGGGCAACTACCGGAGACCTTTTTTTCGGAAAACAGCCCAAAACCGCTAAAAGTCAATTTTTTTTTTGAAATTTTCTTTTCGAATAGCTTCCTAGTGATGTGATATCTTTATTAAATCAGTTTTTCATGCTGATTCCGCACCCTCGACTCCATGGCTTATCTAACCCCCTTACGCTATTGATGATTCTGATGGACGCGTTGACGGGGGATATAAGCCCTGGTGCACTTTAAAAACGAAAGTACTTTTAGGCATGTACGCGAAACGTATGTCGATTAGCATAATCCCGCCATTTTACAAATTCCGAGAATTTGAAAAAATCAAAACAAGCTAAATAATGGCTGATGTAAATAGTAAATTTAAAAGTCAAAGACAGATTCTCAACATGAAGAAGTTGAAGTATGAAGAACTCTTGGCAAACCAATCAATTGACAAAGTTGAAAAATGTCATTTAAATGAAACTTGATTGGCAGAGAAAGATACTACGAGACCTTGATAAGCAGTCTATCCCTGCACTGAGCGAACTGGAACTGCTTGTAAAACGATTTTTTACAGAAAGACAAAAGGACTATGGAAAATAGTTTAAAGATTCACTCGAAAAGACCCTCTGCTGTCCACATATAATTGTTTTGCTTGAACTGATTTCCAACAGCAATCTTGCATGTTTCTTTATAATCTGATCACTCGTGATGAATGACTGACTTGACATCTATCTTGTCCATGACCATGGGCATCAGGAGTATGAAAAAGAAAAAAGCATACATCTCCAGTGATTGCTTGACTGGTAGTCAAAATGAACTGATCGGTGAAGAAGCTTTTTCAGAAAAACTTGAGATTACGTACAATACAAACTCACTGCAAAAATGTTCTGGTTATGGTTTATATACAATTAAAAGCTTGGCAATTATGTGAACAATTCTAATCAACTGATGAATGTGTAAAAGCAAGAAACTTCAAGTATTGAAAAAGAAATAAGTCTGTTTCTTTAAACATATCCTATTACCAGACTGAAAATTTATTTATATTGACCGTAAATGTCAAAAAGTATACAAATTAGTATGGTACAGTGTGTATATTGGAGTAAATTTGACAAAAAATGTTGAAGCTGGAAGTAGTTTTTTTATCGGGATACAATTTATGCAAACCTATAACAAATCTGTCATCTAGATTATCAATTATGACATGTTAGACTTTTTTGGATTTCAGTTGAATTTATTCTGACCTAAAGATTATGTTTCACTGTCGTCATCATGTTCTGATTTGCTATATAACAAAATTTTTGGAAAGTTTCCATAGAGTCTTCAGTTTTTAACCTATTTTGAGGATAAAATCAAATAGGAGTACAGTCATCTAAAGTAACATTGACAGATTTTTTTTCATAAGTTGTATTAAGTGTCAAATTTTATTATTTTATAGATGAATATTTCTGGACATTGTTTCAAAAGATAGCAATCAATTACATTTTGGTCAAAATTCCAGAATAGAACTTTAAGATTATATATGTCTTTTCAGTTCAAGTTCTGTTATTTTGATACAAAATGATTGAGAAATTTACTACAAAAAATACACATCTCTGCTTTTTTTTTGTAAATGTCACATTTTCTTTGGAGCAAAGCTGTTTCATTTTAAAGCATCTGATACTTTGAAGCTGAAAGGACTGACAAAACAAGATTAATTTTTGGAACTTTTTTCAATCAAAAATTAGGAACCATTAAAGGCAAAAATAAAATTTGGAATTTGTACTTTACCTTCACTGTTCTCGAGACTTGACAAAATTGATAATAATACCTTGAAGGAAGAAATTTTGGCAGGAATTTAATTGGGCGGGTGGTTGAAAAAGTTTTTTCAGAGGAATTTAATTTGGCGGATTGCTAGAAAAAAGAAATTAGGCGAGAATTTTTGGCCAAAAATTGTTACCAAATAAGCAAAAACCTGTTTTTAAAGCCTGAAATAGCACAAATTTGGAGAATACACGAGATAAATTAAATTTGGCGGGAATTTAATTTGACGTATGGCGGGAATTTAATTTGAGGTATGGCGGAAAAAAGAAACTATGGTGGAAACTTAATTTGGCAGATTCCTGGTAAATCCGCCAAATTTTATTTCCGTCATAATTTATTCCTTTAAGGTAGTCCTTGATTACAATAGACCTCTTTTTAATATTGAAATTCAACAAAATCTAATATTATTTTCAAGCCTTTCCCATGAACATTTTCCATAGGACCAGTAAATATTTCTAACTTTTTTTGTTAATTGAATAAAACGAAATGTTCCAAGTTTATTAAAGTTTCATGTAAAATGTATCTCTGCAGATTTCTTTTGATTAAATCTCTAAAAAACTTATTACACCATGTTTTTATTATCAAAACCCTAAGTTGAAAATCGTTTAAAGATTCACAAGAAAAATCTTTAAAATGGCACGTATAAAGATTCACACAAGAATATCAAATTCATTTTACTAGTCAGAAAACTCTTATTAATTAGAATTTAATTCCAAACTCTATACAATGATTCATAGCTAGCATTAAAATTTTCATAAAATTTCGAATGGGTATTTTACATAATTCAAAATGTGTTCTAAATAAATAAATAAATTCTTAATGAATGATGATATAGTAACAGAACAAAATTCACCAAAATTAGTTATCGCCAAAATTGAAAGAATTGCTTCCTCACCCTGCCTCACCATAATAAGGGCCCCTAATAAGTTCTTGCCAGAATTAAAATTTCCAGTGATTTTCCCGATTTTCCTAAGGGGCCGTCCACATAGTACGTACGCACGAAGGGGGAGAGGGGGTGTCTTCTCAAAAGCATATGCTTGCGTACAGAGCGGAAGGGGAAGGGGAGGGGTCGAAAGAAAAAGTAAGTACGCAGAAAAAAAAATTCACAGTCATTTTTTTGCTTGTAAAATTGATTGAAAGAGAATAAAAAGAGAATTATTATTCGCTTGTTCCTTACAAAATATCAGCTGTTTCTCTCTCATAGAAAAAGGGGAAAACCCAAGCCTTTTGAATTTCATTTTTTTTTCAGCCAGGGGGGGGTGTGAATGAAAAAAGTACGTACTCACCAGGGGATATAGCTATTTGCATCTGCTTGCCTATAAAGGGAGGGGTATATATATACTCAATTTTTGACATTTTAGTGTGTACGTACTATGTGGACGGCCCCTAAGTAACCCCAAAGTTCTATTTAAAACACTAATTTTTTAGCAAAAGAACCACTTTATATACTGTGCTATTTGCCCAAATTAGTTTTTGCCAAAATTAAAAATTGCATTTCTCTTCAAAACCACATTTATAAAAAATTCTATTTTATTTAGCTCCTTGCCGCAATTTTTGCCTCTTGCTGATTTCACCATTTTATCTCCAATTGTCCCTTTTCGTTAAATAATTGTTTTTCAGCAGTGAAGTGAAAGTATATAACAAAGATCAAGCATTTTCACTCTTAATTGTTGCACAATCCATAAAGTGTCCATCAATCTTTTCTTTCTTATTATTTAAACCAGTTAAACATCATAACAGTGGCCAAATGTTTAAAATTAACTTCAACTGACACTGATGACTGAGCAATGCATTTAGTTATTTAGCATCCTGGAAAACCAGGGCTAACAAATAGTGCAATCTCTCAGAGTTTCTATAGCTCATGTTTATTCCAATCAGCCAATTAGTCACAAAAGCAAGATGCAATGATGTTGAGGACATGATACTTTTCATGTTTGTACACACGAAAACATTATATGTTGTTGTACAAAAATCTGATTGAATTCATCCTACTGCTACTGTCACTGTCGTTCATCATTCCCGGCTGTGGTGACATGATATGGGTGCACAATTGGAATTTACGTTCTTGAGGCTGGATATAAAAATTCTATCAACTACTTTTTGGATGAGCAGCATCAGCAGAGCCAGCAGCATCAAAGCATTAGAGCTGTTGAAAATGTTTTATTTAATTTTCACATAATCTAAAAGTGAGGAAGAAAGCAATAATTCCAAGGTTGAAATTTCTTTAGATTTGCTGAGTGTGTTTAAAGCCAGTTAATTTATAGCTTTAACTGTTTAAGACCAGTTCACAGCAGTTTTCTGCACCAACCCTAAAACTTCACCAAAGAAAAATATCCATATCAGAGAGCCAAATTTAAAAAACAATAATTGGAAGTTAAGATATATTGCAAGGCTACTAATTTATTTTTAGCCAGTAAAAAACCATTAAAAGACAGAGGAAAGCCATTCTGTATTCCAAACAACAGTCACAGTCATTTTCTACTTGCATTTCCCTTCCAAATGTCCAAATCAACATTATTTTCTTTTCCCATGCCAAATGGTCATACGGAGAAAAACTATTTACAGCATTTTGATATAAATTATCTTAGTAAGTGTGCTCGCAGCTCGGCTGCACTTGTCTTTGCAACATCTTGCCCACACTCAAGCTGCCAGAGTCCAAAGGTCGAAAAATATCAAGATTCTTGATATTTTCTCTTCTAAAGTACCAGGGCCCTAAACGATTCCTCCAATTATACGGTACTGGCCTCTTTAAGTCGCAGAATCGTTTATCGGCCCTGGCTCGCGAGGGTGGCTGATTCCGAATTTCAAACTCATCTTGTCGTGGCTCTCACCCTTGGCCTGGTATATGAGGCTGTTTTTTACTAAAATCTTAGAAACCAAGGAAAATTGATAATTTGAATATGTTTCACTTTGAATGAACTTTGAATACAATAATGCATCTGAGGACGAGATTACGCTCTTAAAGAAATGAAATCCGATAAAGATCCAGGTCTAGATGGATCGACCTCGGATGTCAGGAAGTATGCTTCTGCCCATCCTCTAGCGAAAAAAGTTTCTTATGTAATTAATAATAATTTTCTAGTTTCTATATTGGAAGTATATAGAGGTCTGCGAATCAGAATAGTCTGGAAGCTAGCTAACTCACAGGCATATCTCAGGCAATTCTGCATTGAAACCTTTAACAGAGTTCGCCCAGATGAATATCCGGAATCGTTCCAGTTCCCAAAAAGCAATGCACCAACTTTCGCGGTATAAGCCTGATCCAAATTGCATCAAAGGTCTACAACCGACTCATTCTTAACAGAATTCGTCCAACAATCGACACCCTGCTTGTTATGATATTAAGCTAGCATTTTGAATATTGGTCTCGCTCACTAGGAGCGATTCCCGTTTGCCTCGATTAGTCTTGTATCTTGTATATATTATTTAACTAGAGCTAACTTTAGTTAGGTTAGGTTAATTTTAAGGAAGACAAATTAACGCCCGCAACACACCCTTCCGCCATCATGCTACGCACTCTAGAAGCCATTGCTCAAATCCCAGTATCACTATTTATACGGGAGTGAAACCACGTTTAAGTCTTTCTTATTCTTGTGTTTTCAATTTGTTGGGATGACATGTGCAGATCCAAGACCATGTTTTCAAGTTTCAAAGAAAAGTCCGGATAGTTAATTAAATAAATCAAGAACTCTCGATGGATGTTTGTTCTGCTGGTCCTGACCTTACACTCTATGATTGCTGTTGGCTACTCTACTGTTGTATTCCTTCAAAAACAATAAACATTGCTACATTGCTGACTGATGGACAACCAATCCAAGCTCCCATCCACACACGTTTTGTTACTTGCGTACTCATTCTCCTCGAAGTCACAGTCCCAAATGCACCTGTCTTCACTCTCTTCCTTCGATGGTCTCTCAACAAAATGAAAAGTTAAGTGAACAGTCTTGTAAGTTCAAATTTTACTCTCATCCTACTCCAACATAATCTTGGTATATTTTATGGTCTACTTTGATAGTACGTGTACGTCCCTAAGTTTGTTTAGCTGTTCATGGCACATGGGCAATCTGAGTCATGGAAAGGAACCACATTAGGTTTGCGTACCCTTGCTTTGTTGGGTTCAAGTTGTAATTTTTGTCTTTCATTTCTCTGGGGGGGCTTCTAACTATCTACCCATGGGTCCATATATCGTAAGTCGGGCAGTTGTTTTCACCCCATTTTGTTTTTCCCTTCCTTTTAATCCCTGGTAACGTCCAATGACGTTGATACATTGGCCATTTCATTATTTTAGCCTACGAACCTTGGGAAGCCTTGGTTGATAGCCCTGGGTTTCATGTGTTATTATATTTTACCTTTTGTCCTTAACTGGGTTTTTAACTATCCACCCCTGGGTTCATTTGTCGAGTTGGGCAGTTGTTTTTCACCCCATTTTGTTCTTCTCTTCTATAATCCCTGGTGATATCCAATGGTGTTGGTTGATACATTGGTAATTATTTCAGCTTAAATGCACCTTTGGGAAATCTACTGGTTGGATAGCCCTGGGTTTATGTGCTGTTATGATACACCTTTTGTTTTTAAGTGGGTTTCTCACTATCCACCCATAAGTTCACTTTTAAGCTAGGCAATTGTTTTTCACCCCTCTTTTCTTCATCCTATCATTCCTGCTGACGTCTAATGACGTCATGATACATTGGTAATCATTTAGCCTATGAACTTTTGGAAACCTACTGGTTGGATAGCCCTGGGTTTATGTGTCGTCATGTTTTACTTTTGTTCTTAACTGGGTTTCTAACTATCCACCCATGGGTTCACCTGTAAGTTGGACAGTTGTGTTTCACCCTTCTTTTCTTCATCCTATCACTCATGCCGACGTCCAATGAAGTCATGATACATTGGTAATTATTTAGCCTATGAACTTTTGAAAACCTACTGATTGGATAGCCCTGGGTCTGTGCTGTCATGTTTACTTTTTGTATTAGTTGGGTTTCTAACTATCCACCCATGGGTTCACCTGTAATTGGACAGTTTTTTTTTGTTCTTTTTTCACCTGACCTTTTTTTTGTTTTCTCTTGTTTTCATTCTATTATTCCTGGCGACGTCTTATGACGTCATGATACACTGGTAATTATCTTAGCCTATGATCCCATGCAAACCTACTGGTTGGGTAGCTCTTGGTCTTGTGACGTCAAGTTTTATTTGTCTTAACTGGGCTTCGTACCATCCAACTAAGGGTTCACATGTAAGTGGGACAGATATTTCTCTTTTTTCTTGTTTTCTCTTGCTATAATCCCTGGTGACGTCGATTGACGTCACGATTCAACGGCAATTATATTTCAACATGTGGAAATTTACTTGTTGGGTAGCTATGAGTTTTTTGTTTTTGTTGACACCCATTCTCCACACAATACTAACTATTGGGAGCTGTAACATAAGTTGGGTTTTGAGGCTTCACAGTAAGCAGATTGCTTTTTTGGTTTCAACTATCCTAGGACTTGGTCCCCTTTCTCTCTCTGAAACATACCCCTTTTCTTGGTCAGTGCAATTAACATTAAGTCCCACACAGAGTTAGTGCTTAGATTAAAAGTTATATGTCACCATTCTCAAATAATATTATTATATATTTAGCAGGTCTCTTGCATTAAATGTTCAAACTATTTTACCCTTAGATCTCGATTCAGACCATCCTGCCTTGCTCATATGACTGTCCTCCTTACAGTCCTTCGACAGGCCGTCATCCCTACGGTCTTAGGCACCTAGGTCAAATCATCCTAATTACAATTTAGACTAAATTCAATCATCCCTATCAGGACATGGGCTCAGATTACTCTCACCAGGATATAGGCTCAGGTCATCTTCATCAAATACAGGCTATTCTCATTATGACCTATAGGGAAAACTTTAAAGCACCATGACCAAGTCATCCTTTTAGTAAGAGTTAGGTTCCTAATGTGTCATGACTTCTTTTTGAGTTTGGCTGCTGATGTGGGGATGTATTGTGCGGGTAGTTTTGGGGAGGTTTTGGGGGTGTGGGTCCCTTCGGAACCCCATACTCCTACCTAGTGGCTAGCTTATACAGTATCTACATGCACATGTTAGGAGTAAAGGCTGTCCTCCTTACAGTCCACGCTCATAAGGTTCAGGAGTAAAGGCTGTCCTCCTTACAGTCCACGCTCATAAGGTTAGGAGTAAAGGCTGTCCTCCTTATAGTCCACGCTCATATGGCTGTCCTCCTTACAGTCCTTCGACAGGCCGTCATCCTTACGGCCTTAGGCGCTCAAGTTAGACCTTATATTGCATGGTACATACCCAGCATCAGCCCCAAAGCGAACAATATTTCACATTTATTTCATTTAACAGATTTCGGCAAATTTCAATAATTTCAAGTTTACTATAATTTACTCATTTCGACAAATACACATTTCGGAACCTAATACACTTTTGTCATTTATTTGCCTCCCCAAAATCTTCACCTGTTTGCACTGTTAACAACATTTCGGCCCTCTGACGTAAAAATTAAGCTGTCATTATTTAGAATAAAACATGCATTAGACACTAATCATAACATGGTGTCAGAAGTGGAAACACCCATCTGACAAAATGGATCTGACTCATTCACTCCACCAGGCCATATGCAATTTGATGGCAACCTACGAGAGCATTGGAAGAAATGGAAACAAGAACTGGACTTCTACCTTGCAGCGACAGAAAAGGATCAAAAGGACAACAAAGTCTAGTATCTTACTTACATGTATAGGGGCTCAAGGAAGGGAAATTTATAATACCTTTACTTTTGACGACGATGAAGACAGAATGAAAATTGACGTTTTAATCAAGAAATTTGACGAGCACTGACTGCTTGCCAAAGAAAAACGTTACTTTAGTGAGGCATAATTTCATTACTTACAAACAAAGAGAGGGACAATCATTCCATGAATTTGGAGAATTAAAAGATTCCTGTATTAGAGACACAATTATCATAGGGATCCGTGATGAAAGGTTAAGAGAGCCAGTCTTAGACCTATCCAAAGCCCTACTGCTGGGAAATTCAGCTGAACAAACAAGGAACCATGCGAAGGAACTTAAGCAAGAAGTCGCAGAAATTGATTCTATGAAAAAACCATCCTCTAATAATTGACTGATCGTCCAATGATAGAGAACTGTAGATATTGCGATGGATCTCGTCGAAGGGGATCTTGCCCAGCATATGGACAAACTTGTAATAAGTGCAAAAAGTCAAAACCATTTCTCTAAAGTTTGTCAATCAAAACCACAAAGAGTTGAAACCATCGAAGGAAATTATTTTTTTCTTGACTCAATTGAATTGAAAGTTAATGAAACAAACATTATCGGGGAAAGAGGATGAGTACTGTATAGATTCAACTTCTGAGGACAATGAGTGGAGAGTTAATTTGAACACAAACGATACAAAAATTTGTTTTAAGATTGATTCGGGGGCACAAGTTAATGTCATCCCACGCAAACAGGTTTATAAACTTAAATATCTTCCCTCGACTAAGAACTCAAACATGAAACTCACCGCTTACGATGGCTCTTCCATTCCAGTAACCGGGCGATACATTCTCAACATTAAGCACTTGGGTAAAACTTACCCTATTTTTTGTTTGTGGTAGTAGACATTGACTCTGTTCCTATACTGGGTTTAAAGGCAAGCGAGAAACTTAATTTAATCATAAGGGTCCACACAATAAATATAAAGAAGTGACAATTTAGAACAATATGACGATTGTTTTGATGAAATTGGAACCCTTCCCAAAGTACATCAAATCGTCATTAATGAAAGCGTACCATCAGTGGTTCATTCCTCTCGAAAAATATCCATAGCCTTAAAGGACGAACTAAGAGAAGAACTTAAAAGAATGATGAGACTCAACGTAATTGAACTAGTAACAAAACCAACAGATTGGGTCAATCAAATTGTTGTTGCAAGAAAACCCAACGGTAAGCCGAGGATGTGCCTCGACTCAAGAGATCTTAATAAAGCTGTTAAGAGACATCGTTTTAAATTGCCCACTGTTGAGGAACCTTTTGCAGAAATGAAGGGTGCTAAGTATTTCACAAAGCTAGATGCGTCAAGCGTGTATTGGCAAATAAAAATTGACGAGGAATCTTCTAAACTGCTGACTTTTTGTTGGTCGATATAAATACAAACGTCTTCCTTTCGGAATTCACAGTGCAAGTGAGATTTTTCGAAAAAACGTTGCCGAAATTATTGAAGGATGTGAGGGAGCCCGTAATAGCCAAGACGAAATCATCATCATTTGGGGTGCATCAAAGTAATAACTCTGTGACATGACCATAAAAGTGCTTGAAAAAACACGTAAAGCAGGAGTTAGATTGAACAAGATGAAATGTAAAATCTGTGTTGACAAAGTTATGTTCCTTCCCGGGGGGGGGGCACGCGATTTTGAAAACGACCGTACGTTCGCCCAAAAATCAGGTCTCTAAAATCGGACCCTTACAGTGCAGGAAAAATTTGGCTGAAAATCGACCCTTATAATTAAATTTTTGCGAAATCTTTTGCCCTTTTCAGGGCAAAATTCTTTGAAATTTCTAATATTTTACCTCAAAATGTGGTATTTTCTCAAAATTTACACCCTTAGTGCACTTTCCAAAGTCCAAAAAAACTACCCTTAAGGCCCGCACGTCCGGTTAGGTCACTTACCTGGAGTGCCCCCCCCCCCTGGTCTTCCTTGGACATCAAATCTCAGCAGAAGGCATGTCACCATGTCCAGAAAAAGTGCGTGCCATCGTTGAACTACGTACACCAACCTGCAAAGCTGACCTTCAACGTTTCCGGTATGACAGCTTATCGTGCTAAATTTATCCGAAAATTTTCAGACGAAACTGCAATACTTCGAGAAGTGTTAAAAAAGAACATTGCTTGGAATTTTACTCCAAATCACATCATTCAATTTGAAAAGATTAAAGAGATAATAAGTAGAGATATTTCATTAAAGTTTTTTGACGACCCAGACCTCCTGACCAAAATAACATGCGACTCATGCAAAATCGGACTTAGGAGCAACACTGGAACGACAATATCCAGACAGCTGGCATCCCATCGCATTCAAGTCGAGAGTATGCTTCCCTGCTGAAAAGAATTACTGCCCACCCGAGCGTGAAACTCTTGCTATAGTCTTTGGATGCACCAGTCTTCACAAGTATCTCTTTGCCCGACAATCCAGTGTAGGCAGCGACCAAAAATCACTGTAACTATCTTCAACTACTTTAATGGGATAAAGTTTTTCAGGGATTAAATTTCGCGGATCTCGCGGATTTGGGTGTCATCTGCGAAAATCCGCGAAATTAAGACCCAATGCAATTTTGGAAGGGCCTCATCCGCGAAATATTTCTAAACCAAACTCAAAATAAGTCAAACAAATACTATTTGAATGTTTACTGGCATCAAAGAAGTGCCAATAATGTGTATTTCAACAACCAAAATTCATGAATTGACAGTATAAAGTTACAAAATGTGAAAATATTGCCACCCGATAGTGCCACCCGCGAAATTAAATCCCTGCGAAACTTTTGAATTTCGTGGATAACCCAATTAGAAAAACAATTACAAAAGTACAATTTTAATGTTAATTATATACCAGGAAAGGACTTGATACATCAGAAATCATTGGAGAAGAAGTTACAGCACAAGTAAACGCAATCTCCGCAAGCTTACCCTTGCGCACACGTAGAATGAATCAAATCAAAGAAGAAACTCACAAAGATCCAACAATGCTAAAACTTGTCACCATAGTTCAAACCGGTTGGCCTGGTGAGCGATCCTTTGTACCTGATGAGATCAAGTCTTACTTCAATCACCGAAATGAGCTTACCATCGTCAATGGAATTATCATGAAAGGAACACGCATAGATATTAATCCTTAAAAACAGTGTTTTCAGCCAGAAACAGCTGTTCTGTCCAGTTTTTGCGCTTTCGGAAGCTCAATATATCGAGTTAGGTACTGAAATCACCTATACTCGCAATATATCACTAATCTTAATTTTTTGAGAGCTTTCCAAAAATATACAACAGGTCTGCCTTTTCTCAAGCTAAAATTTTCATTAATTTTTCACCCTATGATTTTTGCCTGAGACCGTCGTATTTGTCCAAAAACCCCACTAAAGTGTCCGAAAAAAAATTGGCACCCAAGTTATTTTGATTCCCCTACCCCTTAGCTTTCCAAAAATGTATAACAAGTGCTTTGACTAAAAAAATCGAGCGATTTCACAAATTTCCCCCTTCTATGTCAAAAATGATTAGAAACTGTGACTCTTATCAAAAGTTCTGAAAGTGCCAAATCCGGGAAAGTTTGATTCATCATGATATTCCTAGTAGGCCATGGATTAAGGTGGGTACTGATCTGTTCACTCTCTTTAACAAAACCTTTCTCTTCATTGTAGATTACACCAGCAAATTCTCCAAAGTAATCAACATTCCGAATGCCAAGTCGAAAACCGTAATCAACTACACAAAAAGCATTTTCAACCGCCATGGAATTCCATCTATTTTAATCAGTGACAATGGTCCAGAGGTCTCGTCAAGATGCTACAAACAATTCGCCAAACAATGGGATTTTCATCACGAAACCTCAAGTCTCGAATATCCTCAAAGCAATGGCCTGGTGGAAAGAACAATTCATACCATCAAACAATCACTTCGTAAATGCTATGACGACGGTTAAGATCCATGTTTAGCAATACTTGCCCACCGAACATCAGTTAAGTAACAGCACAAACTCATACGCAGTATTTGCCTTAATGAGTTTGATGAGAAGATAACCTCATGATCAGCACTACAAGCACTCAGTTAACTTTCCATCACCTCTAAAAACTGGTGACATTGTCAGGTTTCGTGATAAAAACTCAACAAAATGGAAACGAATGGGAGTAGTAAAGAACAAACATGACACTGCTCCTTGTTTATGCAACATTCACACGGATGAAGAAACCGACAACATCTACTTCTATCGAGAAGTGCCTTTGACGTGAAAGACGATATTCCCTTTGAAGAAGCACCCAACACTGAAGTTCACAATACTGAGATTCCGAACCCAGAACTATCCAACATCGAAGCTCCCAACACTGAGACGCACAACATAGAAGTATTCAACAGGGCTGAAGCAACCACAAATGATGAAGTGCCCACGCCAAATGTCCCAAATGAAGTCAGAGCTCGTTCTGGAAGGCTGATTGTAAAGCCTGTAAGATATAGACAATAATTAAATTTAGACACTTGTTACACAGAATTTGCTTAAAAATGCAAGTTTATTTATTGATCAAATTGTTTTTTGAAAAAATATTTGGAGGAGGAGGAAACATATGCTACAAAAAATGAATATCAAGCTACCATTTTGAATATTGGTCTCTATTGGTGATATAATCTCAACAAGGGCTAACTCAGAGTCACCCATTTCAATCATCACAGGTGACTCTTTGACATCAGATCCTGAGAAAGTAGCCAATTCCTTCAATGATTTTTTCACTACTATAGCTGATTCTATTCGTGAAAAAATGCCGCCTTCTTACAATCACTTCAGCAGTTTCATGAAAGACCCAAATCTGCATTCCATCCTCTTAGCACCAACCACTTATCAAGAAATTGCGAAGGTGATTGGCTCTTTCTCAATAAATAAAGCAAGTGGTCCTCATAGTATTCCTATAAAAATCCTTAAACTTTTAAGACTTGATATTTCTGTGCCAATATCGGCGCTGATAAACTACTCCTTTCTCAGTGGTATTTTTCCCACTACTCTCAAAATATCTAAAGTTGTACCTGTCTTCAAACACAAAGGTTCTCCCCTTGAAGTCTCTAATTATAGGCCAATTTCACTTTTATCTAACATTGAAAAATTTTTTGAGAAAGTGATGTATTCACGTCTTTCTGACTTTCTTGAAAACCATAATCAAATCTACGCTCGACAATTTGGTTTTCGTAAGGCTCACTCTACTGAGCATACACTCATTAATATTGTCGAACGTATCCGAAACTATCTTGACAATGGTGGGTTTGCCTGTGGTGTATTTGTCGATCTACAAAAGGCTTTCGACACAGTTGATCACGAAATTTTACTTGAAAAACGCGATCACTACGGAGTCAGAGGCATTGTTAACGACTGGTTCCGATCTTACCTCACTAACCGCTCCCAGTATGTTTCTCTTGCAGGCTCAAATTCCCTTTTAAAATCTATTAATCACGGAGTTCCTCAGGGTTCAGTCTTGGGTCCTCTGCTGTTCTTGTTGTATATAAACGATCTTCACCGCTGTATAAGAACATCTGAAACATATCATTTTGCTGATGATACTCATTTACTAAATTTTTCAAAAACTGTATGGAGTCTTTGTGGGAGGGTTAATGCTGATCTCAGAGTTTTAGTCAGCTGGCTTAATGCCAACAAAATTTCTTTGAATGCTAGCAAAACTGAGTTTGTCATTTTTCGTTCCCCTTGGAGACAGATGGACTGTATTCCAAGAATTAAGCTTTGCGGGAAAATTCTATCACCAAGTAAGAGTGTGAAGTATCTGGGTGTTCACCTTGACAATCATCTAAACTGGAAGGTTCATACTTCTTTTGTTGCTGCTACATTGAGAAGGGCAAATGGGGCAATATCCAAACTTCGTCACTATGTTCCAATTCACATCCTTCTAAACATTTATCATGCAATTTTTGCTTCTCATGTTCGCTATGCTAGTCAACTCTGGGGACTGTGTGACAATACTGTCACACATAGGATTCTTACTCTTTAAAACACTGCACTAAGACTCATGACCTTTAGTGAGCCAAGAACTACTGCCACTCCCCTGTTTGCTGAGCTTAAATTACTCAAAATCT